>NC_056729.1:425816513-425979013 GCF_019279795.1 Protopterus annectens | reverse complement strand
TGGTGTAAGGCAAGGCTTTTTGGAGTAGCATCAATGTCAGTAAAATAAGCACAAGTACTCTCAAGATGTTAAAAGTATTTTCTAAAAGGCCAGCCACAATAAAAGGTATAAACATATTTAGTAATAAATAATAAAATAGAAAACATGAGAATACTAAATATCTAAGTATAATAAACACCAAAGTTTCAATCACAGGAGAAGTAAAAAATAACACAGTTGGATAGATTCAAACAGAAGCAGAAAAACAGTACTCTGCTTATCTCACTGTATTTCCTGACTGTCTGTAGATTAACTGTTCCCTAGGTAACTTAATACAGCAAGGCAAGATTAGATGCTGAGATGCTTGGTTCCACAAGGCAAAGTAATAAGCTTCAAACTAAAACTGAATTCAACTAACTGAAATAACTCAAATGACTGTAACATATTTTTATATCAGGTTCCAAAGAAAACAAAACAAGCTGCTGTGAGAGTTCCATCCTCTTAGTGCTGGTTATATAATGAAATCACATTTGATCGTCTGACTCTGGTACAACACACATTCAGAGATTGCTAAGATCGGTTGCAGTATTTGAAAATTATAAAACAATGTGAAAAAGTTCTACTCTTCCCTTCCAGAATTCTTTGGTTTACAAAATGGACGGCTGAAATTTACACATTTCTAATACTTGTTAGTGCTTTTGTTTTGTAAAAAATTGAACTTGTAATTTCATCAAACATAACAAATTCACATTGGTTCAAAGAATGTTTAAATACCCTTAAAATCATCTCACCAACCAATCACCTCAAAATTACAAACGCCCCCACTCTGACTGGTAAAATTGACTTGATTTATTTCCTGTAAACAGAATTAACATAACAAACAATATAAAACCAACAAATTAAACAAAACATGTTACAAAAATATCATACAAAAGTCATCTTATGTTTACTTTTATATGTTTCACCTTATTCTTTCTAAGAAAGCACATTAAATTTACATTATCATTAAGTCCTAGAGCACGATCTACCTGCAGTCTAATTTGCCAAGCAGTTTCTCAGCACTGCAACAGATTGTCAGGATCCCTACCAAAGTCCAATGTAACTACACTGACCAGCACAAAAAAGTAAACTTTTTAAAATCTTTACAAGCTAAACTGTGTTTGGCAAGTGAAGTATTGAGATCCTTATTGCAAACCGCTCGTACATGTTCATACATCCTTCTATTCAGCTGCATACAATTCCAAAAGTGTCCTTTGTTTCTTGATAAATTTCTTCAAAACTAGTCAGTCTACTTAAGTGAATCAACTGACCCTTAACGACTCCCTTTTGAACATGCATAGGATGCAAACTTTATGTAAATATTAATTAACAAATGTTTACTTACTGGCAAAACTATTACTTACACTATCATAACTGATAGAAATGTCCAAAAAGTTAACTTTTTTGCCATATTATGCCATAGTAAATCTAAGGAAGTTCGTACTTGAATTTAGGGAGTTGACAAAAAGAAGGAATTCATCATACGATCCATTCCACAAAAAGAAAAGATCATCAATGTAATGTGTATAAAATGCAACCTTACTGTACAATGGGTTTTCCTTAGTGAACATTTGCTCCCAACTGGCCATTACCAGATTTGCAAAAGCAGGGGCAACTCTGGCTCCCCATGGCAACACCAGAAAGTTGTTTGTAATATTTATCTATGAAGCAAAAAAATTGTTGTCCATCACCAGATGAAGTAACTCACATGTAGTATTTCTCAGAAGTGTGTCAAAATCACTTTGGTTAGAGAGGTCATCTCTAACCATTTCTATTCCGACTTCTTGTGTAGTACATGCATATAATGACAGCATGTCGAGCGTTGCAAACATTGTATTATCATTCAAATCAGTGAATTCCTTTAAAAGTTCCAAAAGGTGTAAGGAATCATGTAAATAGAATTCTGGCTTTTGAACCAAAGGATTTAATAAGAAATCAAGGTAAACTGAAATGTGTTTTAGAAGCTAATACAATGGGTCTAAATGGGGGACTGTTCCTGTCTTTATGCAGTTTGGGAATGCCAAAAAACTTTCCTATTTTTGGGTGTTCTGCATTTAAAAAAGAATCAGTTGTTTGGTCTATATCACCACCACAGAAAATCCCAAACAGTTCATCATAAATTTCATTGAACTTCCTTAAAATATGTTCTTCTTTTAACGTCTTTGTAATTCTTGTATCTGCCAACAAATTCAACAAAGCAGTGTTATAGTTTGATTTTTAGTGTTGCAGCTTTCATTAGCCATTGCAAGGATCATGCCCACTTTATCAGCTCGATCAGATGAAAGTTTCCTTAATGTTTTTCTCTCTCCTGTTGTGACAAATTATACTTTGATTTTGGAGACCAACTTTTTTTTATGAAAGTCTTTTTCATAGAACTTCCCAAAAGTTTTTAAAGTACTATGCAAGGCTGGATTGAAAGTACTATTGGAAAACAGCCTTTCATTTTCTGTCCTTAAATCAGGGATGTTCTGCATAACATATTGTAAATTGAGCTTCTGTAAATACAATCTGGTCGACAATCAATTTTGTTTTGCTAGTAGGGATGGAATGGTATGAAGGAAAAAACATTCTTTAAAACTGCCATATGATACTCATAGTCACTCAAGTTTAACACTTCAGTTGTATAATAAGAATTTCTTTCTTTCTCTTGTTCCTGTCTTTCCCCTTCCCTTTCATTTGAAATTTGTTGCTGTTTTTGTTTGTCCACTTTGTAGTCCTTATTCTCCCTTCTTAGATGCTTTAAAAAAGGACTGGATGAAAGGACAGGAAGCAGGAGAGAATTTTCCACAGAAGAACTCACTCCAACTTGATTGTCTAATCTATTCAGATTTGACTGGTTAGTTTGACATCCCATATTTTCAGGTGGAATGGGAACATTTGTAGAAGTAACATTGATATTATGGCTATGTTGCTGTTGATGTTCAACTGACTTAGAATTAAGAGGATATGCAAATCCCCTCTTATAAATAGCCATGTCCCTTCTAAGTTTAAACTGCTTCCTTTTAATTATTATATTATGTAAATGGTCATTTTTCACAGTCAAACCATTATACATAATTTTGAAAGAAGCAAAGCAGCTGAAATTCTTAATTCTATTGTTTAAAGTCTTTATCTGTTCTTTTAAAACATCCATTTCTGCTCTGTATTTTCTAGTCAACAGTTTCAACATTTTAACTCCAGCAGAATTAAACAGGCCAATTAGCTCCTTATATAACTCATCTCTAGCACACACACACACACACACACACACACACACACACACACACACACACACACACGTGGTAAACTTTGAAAACCTCAAACCCATCGGCACAATTTAAATCTGATGCATTCTTCAGAATACAATACCTCATATTGCAAACTGGTGTATTTTTGGATTAGGTTTTCTAAATAAAAAATGTCTTTCTTGCACTTATCGAAGTCATTATTGAAGTATGAACCACTTACTGTTACTTGAGGAACTCTGTCTTGCTCATTGTAAAATGGATTGTCCGCTTTACAAAAGACTTTATTGATCAAATTGTCACCATTTTCTATGTTTAAGGCATTCCCTGGAACACCACTCGTTTCACCATCCTCCAAAGTTCTAGTTGAATTGTAAGAAAAACTTGTCCAATTTGATTGTTATTGTCCATTGACCGAGATGGTTAAGTACCAAAACAAGGTGAAACACCCCAGGACGGTAATACTTCCAAGCAGTTACTAACCTGCAAAACTGCCATACTTAACTTTTGAGTGAAGGCCACAAAATCTTCCGGGACCAAATGCAATGAAAGATTAAGCAATGCATCCTGAGTTAATATGTCTTCAGCCATACTGAACAACAGGTAAAGAAAATGTAATCCAAAGCACACAAAATAGTGTTGTGGAACAAAATGATCAAACCAACAAATGAACAAAATCAAAGGCTGAAAAATTGTCACATTTTTAATACTTGATAGCAACAAAGGCTGAAAAGTTGCCACATTTTTAATACTTGATAGCACTTTTGTTCTGTAAAAAATTGAACCCAGAACTTCATCAGACACAAAAAATTCACATTGTTTTAAAGAATGTTTAAATATTCTTAAAATCATCTCACCAACCATTCACCTCAAAATTACAAACACTGCCCCCCCCCCCCACTCTGATCGGTAAAATTAACTTGACTTATTTCCTGTAACCAGAAATAACATAACAAACAATATAAAACCAACAAATTAAACAAAACGTGGTGCTGCGGTAGCGTTGTCGCCTCACAGTAAGATGTTGTCCTGTTCGATTCTCAGCTAGAGCGTCTTCTGTGTGGAGACATGCGTGAATGGGCGTATCTTCGTTGAAGGTTGTGCGTCAGGGCTGGCAACTCGGCACGTAAAAATCTACTGCCAATCATTAGTGGACCGGAGTTCCGCTGTGGTGACCCCTAATTGGGAAAAGCCAAAAGATACAACAACATTTTTATATGTTCCACCTTATTCTTTCTAAGAAAGCACTTTAAATGTACATTATCATCAAGTCCTGGAGCATGATCTGCTTGGAATCTAATCTGCGAAGCAGTTTCTCAGCACTCCAACAAATTGTCAAGATCCCCACTAAAGTCCCATGTAACTACACTGTCAAGCACAAAATAGTAAACTTTTTAAAATCTTCACAAGAAAAACTGTGTTTGGCAAATGAATTATTGGGATCCTTCTTGCGAACCGCTTGCAAATGTTCGTACATCCTTCTATTCAACTGTCTACAGGTCTTCCCCACATAGAATGCCTTGCAGGTCTGACATGAGGCAATGTAAACAACATATGCTGATCTACAGCTATATTTACCCATTGCCCAAATATCTAAATCTAGACTTGACAAATGAATGCTACAAGTGTTAGACACAAACTGATGATATTGATTGGAATTTCCACAGCAATACATACTAAAAACAGAACTGGTCACTCTTTGTTTAAAAACATTCTTTTTCTAAAATGGATTTAAGATTATTAACTTTTTTTATAAGTAAACAATGGCTTTGTCCCAACACACTTTGTCAAATCCCCATTTCCTGTAGTGATCTTCCAATTTTCTAATATAATATTTTTTACAATAAACATATCATTTGTTATAGGAACATGAAAAGCTAACTGGTAATACATCTGATTGGTCCTTACAATATCTTTGTGTATTTAATCAGTTGTTATAACACCATTGATAAATTTTTAACACAAGCATCTGTACAAGTCAGTGTGATAGTCAAATGACACAAAACCATTTACAGAACTATGCTGGCATGTATTACACATGCACTGCTCTATTCCCCCTGGCATAGATAGCAATACCCTCACATTGTCACATCAATAAAAGCACATCTGTGCCTTGATGGAATAAAAAGCTGAATAATTTTCACTTATACATTCCTGAAAAAGTTGTCAAACATTTTATTGAAATCTTATAATACTTCTTCTTTTCTGGTTTTTTAAATGTAAATCCTTAGTAATGTGGTTCCTGGCAGTGATCTTGCTCTGTTCTTAATATGAACAGTCTGCAATTTGATGCATTTTCTAGATTCTAAAAGTTTCATAATCAACATTTTGCACATAAGTAGAATGAATCCTAAAAGCAACCAGAAAGCAAGTTGGTTAACCATGCCCGCTGAGAGCTGTCTGCTTCGTTCGCATGACAGTTCTGTAACCTTCTGAATGACTTCTAGGTGACCATAAATGGTGCCTTATTATCAGGGATAAACAAGTGGCATTCTGTTTTGATGAGTATGCATGTACCCCCCTTAGAAGCAAGGGAGAAATCATGTGCCATTCTATTCTGCAGCATCAAGCTGCCCATGGCAGTAATTTAAATTGTAATCTGATTTATTAATTCAAAAGTAGCATTGCTTCATATTTCTAATAGTTTAGAAGACAATTTTCTTTACTCCTATATTGACTTTCTCCCCCATAAGCAGGTATAATTCCTGCTCCAGAAATAACACCATCACTAAGACTCGTGCGCTAGTCCCTTAAATACAGTCTTTTCAACAGGACGATGATAGACAAAAGAAGCATCTATTTTCCCAATTGAACTTGCAATGTCCTGTGCCTTCCTCCTGTGACTGGCATTACCAGTCCTTCCTCTATGTAAAGTCTCGGTGCGTCACATAGCTGGTATGACATGGCCTATAAAGCAACAACCTGGCCAGTCTTTTGGAATCAGGGATATGTTTTATCTCCGCAAATGTAATAGAATTCATGTAGTACTGCCATACTCAATCCTCTAGCCCTATCATATATTTATTGAGTAAATTATAATGTACTACATCTGACAAAGTGTTCCATTTTTAATGCAGCAAGTATGTCCTTTAGCAATCATTGATAACTGAAGTGGAACTACTGAAAAGGGGTGGAAGTATGTTTGGCTTTCCAGTTTCTAGTTAGGAGGATAGTAAGAAATGCTGATCCAACTTCTGCATCATTTATGGGTGTGGTGATTAATGTGCAGTAGGTGTGTGTGCACACCCAACAGTGACTGGCATTTGAAGTTTTTGAGTAAGCACATAAGGCAGCAGAAAAGGTATTAATTATAGGATGCCAGTCTAGGGTTCTTTGTTCAGTCTTAATCAAATGTATGACTTTAATTTTTGAAGGACTCTGTAGTAAAAAATTTGTTCAGTACTTGCAGTTCTAGTTTTTCTAGATGATGTGAAGAAATGCTGAAAAATGATTAAAAAATCACAACTACTTGTCCCAGTGATGAGTCCATATGTGTATCAAGCAGGTTGGGGCTGAAGGGAGTTTTTGAGAAACTGTAAATGCACATGATGAATTGTTCTTTTTTTCAATGCCTTATTGAATCATCATTTAAGACATAGGCAAACATACATTTATATAAAAGAAAACAAATCAAATTAACATATATTCCTTGGCATAATCATCATCAATCCAACATTACATTGATCAATTCCTGCCTTCCCTTAAACCTCACTCCTTCTCTAAAACATTATTCTGCATGTATTCAGTACATCATAGTCTGAAACAACTGTATTTGATTTCCATTTTCTAGTAATTGTTTTTTGGCAGCCAACAGAATTAAACTTAAGGCCTTACTATGTCTAGGCAATTCAGATCCTGTATCCCACGTCAAAAATGATTTCCTTAGTTACACCCATTTGCTCACCCAATATTTCTGACAGGAATACTCTTTAGGACATTTTTAAAGTATGCTCACTCATTACACACTCAAAACATACGTTCCTAGTTACCTTTTTCTTCCCTATTACACATTCAACATTTGCCATCTACCTGAGGAAAAATCTTTGGAGTCTGGTTGGCGTAAAAAAATACCTAAGCAAACACTTCCAAGTAAAACTCCTAAATCTTGTAGACTTTGTTGCACATCTGGGAGCCATGCATATGTCCTCCCATTGTTTACTTTTAAATGGCTTATCCAATCTATCTTTCCAGTCTTTTCTAACCTCCATCAATTGATTCCTTTAGTTATCATGTAGTGTTGTACATGCCGTACTAATTATCCATTTTTTAACAGTGCCTTCTGTTCTAGATTCAGTTAAAAAGTCTACCATAGCAGGTTTTCCATTTAAGATTTCTCTATCCCTTTGTCTTTGCCTATACTCTGATACCAATCCCTGATATGGAAGGCAGTCCCTAGCTTGCAGTCCAAAAGTCGCCTTGGCCTCTTCCCATTTTATTACTTTTCCTCTCTCTCTTAGCTATTTGCTCCAAATACCTTGGTTCCTTTGCTAGTTTTCTTCAGTAAATTACAGCCCCATCTTGCCTATTCTCTGTACCCCTAACTGCAGTGATCCCTATTGGCAGAATCTCCTTTCTCTATTTTCTCATTGGCTTTGTTCATAGAATACTTTCTGCTAGTTTATGAGTACAGTATTCTGTATGGCTGTTATTCTCCTTAAGGATGTATATAGCCAAAATCCCACTCTGTCCTTATTTCATGAATTTTCCCCTGTATGAAGATGAAGAATTGTTCTTCTGTAGTCCATGTTATATCGGATTGCAAACAACCTCCATTTTAAATTGTTTACTATTTGCAACTCACAGGTGTGATACTTGATTCACTGTCTGTTTTTTTTTTACTGAGTTCCCATTGTTGTCCATAGAATATAATATTGCTGAGTCATTATCTTTCAGTTTTGATTGTGAAGTTAATGAAAATATTGTTGATGTTGAAGAAGAATCACCATCTCCAGCATGGATGATTATGTATAATCACTGGATTTGACTTCCAATCCGACCTGAATGGCATTGTTAAAAAGTCTCTAAGCTTCATTTCCAGATACAGTGGTTTTTCATCTGGAGTGATTTGCGATTGATTCTGTAGTCTCAAAAGGAGTATCATCAATGGCACTCGTCTGCATTCTTCACAAGGGAGGGCCTTCTTTACATGTGACACATGGATCCACGTAGGCAGTCCTTCACATCTGATGGCTGTAGTGGTGGTATCCTTTCCATCTTGGAGACAAGGCATGTCTTCAGGAAAATGAACTGAAAACAACAGTATTGCCTGTTTTCAAGTCATGAGGGTTAGTTATTGTAGGTTCTTGTTGCACCTACAACATCTGCTTATGGTTGTGCTGCAAAACAGAAAATATACTTGCCAAAGAGAAAAACATGTTCATCCACATTTTGTAACTACATATTTCTAGGTAGGGGTGTGCAGGCATTCTCATGGGTCTCCCTGTAAGATTTCATTAGGGGAACATTTCCTAGTACTACTAACTGCACTTTGTGCACCAAACAAAATTAGGAGTAAAGCTTCTGGGCATTTAAGACCAGTTTCATCACATAACTTTACAGGTTTTACTTTAGTAGTCTGATTAATTCACTCCGCAATCCCTGAAGCTTGTGACTGTTTAGGAAATGGTATTACATTTCTGTGTTGAATGATTTACTGATTTGTTTTATCACCCGACTTGCGAAATGTGTTCTTTGATCTGATTGCCTACACCAAGGTGCACCAGATCTGGTTATCAGCTTAGAAAGCAGTTTCTTGGCTAGAGTAATTGCATCATTTTTAGCACAGGAGTAAGCTTTTACCCATCCAGAAAACATTAACAATCGTTAAACATATTTGAATTTTTGTGTCTGTGAGAGCTGTGTAAAATCCCACTGAACAGTACAAAATGGTTCCCGTGGCATTTTTAAAGACTGTTGGTACTGGAACACTTTTTGACAAATTATAGTACATTTATTTACAAAATGCTGAGCGACATCTGAAGTATACTGGGCATACCAATCATTCAGAATTTGTTGTATTAGTGCATTTTTTCTCCAAATGAAAATGTAAATGGTAAGCTTTAACCAAATGAGTTAAAAAGTTGCGTGGGGCTACCAGCCACCCATCTGCGTGACACCACAATAGATCGAGAAAACGGATGCAGCCATCACGGATCAACCTCATCCTTTCAGTCATCGGCCTACTCTTGAAAAGATGACAATATCTACAAAGGAACAGGTGTGTTGGTTTCATGAAGCTGCTGCAAAAAAGAAGCCTGAATAGAAAAGGGCATTGCAGCTTGTCTAGCTGCCATATCTGCAAAACAGTGTCCATTTTAAATGAATCATCAGTCTTGTACGGTACCTTTTATCACTGCAATTTCCTTTGGCAGTAATTATGTATTCAGTAACTTATAAACATCATCATCAGCTTATAAACAAAGACAGCATTTTTAATGATTGTCCCTGCTGATGTAAAATACCCTCTTTCTCTCCAAAGTGTCAGAAAATTATGAACTACCCCGTAAGCATAATGTGAATCTGTGAAAATTGTCACCGTTTTATCCTTTGCTAATTTACATACTTTGGTAGTAGATACAAGCTCAGCTATTTAAGCAGGCGCTTTTCCATGAATTGTACCATCAGCAAAATTCTGTCCATGTTCCCCAGAGAAAAGGCTGCTAGTAAAGTAACAACTTCTCTTCGAACACAGGATCCATCAACAAAAAGAAGTAACTCACAGTTTGGTAATAGAACATCTTTCAGATCAGACCTAGGAAGATTTACATAGCTTCCAAAGCACAATCATGAGGTTCTTTGCCTGCTGTAGGAATTAAAGAAGCAGGGTTAAGAGGAGGACGCCTAATGATCTGTAAATAAGGGTTATCAAATAAAGACAAATCATATTTAGACAGTTGTGCAGCAGATGAATATTGCACTTTGGTATTCAGTAACTGCTCCTACAAGATCAAGATTTATACTAAAATAAGCAGTAGGTCTAAAACTAGTATTTCTGCATTGTGCTAACAATCCTAATCCCACTTTATTTCTTTCACAACAAAATAAGAAAAATATTTTTTAATAGTTTGGCAAATCCACAAGCAGAAGAGTTGAAAGTAAAGTTTTTTATTGGGTCAAAGGCTTGTTCATTGTGTTTTGGTAGGGTAGGAGTTCAGGAGTATCTTTCTTCAGTAACTCTAATAATGATTTTACCAGTTCTGCATAATTGGAGATCTGTTGTCCTGTTAATCCTAGAAAAGCTTGCAGTTGTTTTAATGCTGTAGGGCATGGTGCAGTTTATATTGCAGTTATGTGAAAGGGTAAAATTTGCCTAGAGCCATCTAAAAAAAAAGGTATCCTAAATATTGAACCTGTGGTTTTCATAATTGTAGATGTTATGTTGTCCCATTTAACAGTTATCATGCTGGTAGAAAACTAGAGGGAATCCACAAAGAAATGTTCCAACTGCACAAAAAATTGAATATAAAACAAATGGTGACTAAAGAAAAAAGTTCCTAATTCTCACAAGTGTGCCCTAAAGCAACACATAACGTCCGCCTCACACCACACGCCAACAGCAATGGAACAGATAGCAACTCAAACCAAAATCCAGTCCTCTGTTTATTCATTTATTCAGCTACCTGCTCGTGTTTGGCTTTTTATGTGGGTCAGACATCCAGACCAGTCAAATATCGCATCAGCGAACATTTGAGTGACATCAAATAAAAAAATCAGTAATGCTCTTTATAAACATGTATTAACACATCCATCTGCATCTTTTAGATTTACGATTATTGACATCATCTTTTAGATTTACGATTATTGACATCATTCATGGTGACAAAGGTAATAGGATTGGATGGCATACTATTTTAAACCAGAAAGAAAAGAGATGGATAATTAGGTTGCGTGGTTTATTTCCACCAGGGCTCAATGAGCAGTTATGACCAGCCAATCAAATACAGTTGCTATTCTAATTATGTGTTATAAATATGTCTGTTTGTGGAATTATCTTTACACTGAGGAAGGCATTGCTAAGACTGCTGAAAATCTGCACTTACATAAAGTCTGTTTTCTTGCCATATGATATAATACATTTTTGCCTCTACATCACGTTGTGCTAGGTATATCTTGTTTTGTTTAAAAAATGCGACTCGTGTTACCAGAAAATGTCCCTTACAGACGGTCACATGAGTTGTGTGTATTGTTTAGGGGCTGTTCACCTGCGGGACTCTTGCTCGATCTGTCACGCTTTCAGTTCCAGAATCCTGCAGGAGAGAAGAAATAAACTAATTGTGCTTGGCCTCCTGAAGAACCCTCAAGATCCTCGTCTCAGGGTCCTCAGCCAGATAAAGTGTCCGAGAAACACACCAAGCCATTGGCTTTATGGCTTTATTTATGTGGTATGAAAAAAACATTGAAAAGCCTTCAGCTCTGTCAGCTCCCAGCATTGGCTCTAACAAAGCTAAGTCTCCGGCGGCTCCATCTGTGTCTTTGGAGTCAGTCCAGACCCATAAGGGATCAAAATCTCCTCCTTTGGAGCCGGTACACTGTGCTCCACGATCTCCTCTGCTGCAACCTGGAGCGGGCAGTCACCAGTCCTCTTTGCACTCCTCTCGGTCCTCTAGACTTTCGGATCATGACATGGAGAGAGTGGTCAACAGGCTCCTCAAGTCACAGGCACTTGCTAAATTAATTTCGAGCCCAGCCCATAAGGAATTGGCTCCTTCAGCCCATTCAGGTCCTCCACCGGTTCCTCCTCTGACTCTGTTGAGCTTGGAGCCAGAGTGCATGAAGGCCGCCGTGGTGGTGGAACCATTAGCTCTGGTTTCTTCTCCTTTATCAGTTCCGACATCCACTCTGATCTCCTCGATGTCTCAGTCTGTCGAGGGATGTGAGCACCAAAGCTCTCTCACTGGCTCCGAGGGGGAAGTGACATCGGACCCTTGTCCGACCCTGCTCTCCCTCTCTGAGCTTTGGCACAGGTGAGCTCAGAGCCGACACTCCTGGTTCGCAGGAGATCTCCAGGCTCTTCGGAGCCAGTGGCTCCTTTGACTTGGTACAAAGGCACCTTCGAGATGATGAGGAGCTTGCTGTCTCCTGAGAAAGCTCCACTCTCTGCCCCATTGGCTCCTTCTCCCTCGGTGCCTGTGCCTGCCTTTGACCATCCTCCTGCCTCCAAGCGTAGGGAACATGTGCCCTGGGTCTCCCCACTGGGTGATCCCACCTCTTCTGAAACCTCCCCTGAACATTCGGAGGAGGTCCCTCTAAAGAAGAAATGCAAGAGGAAGCATCTAGACTCCCCTGAGTCTGTCACTTCAGATACAGACTTGGATGAATCGGAAGGGTCCCCACGGCCCCCCTCTGAGAATGTCTCCTTGTCAGACATCTTGGAAATCCTAACCCCTTCTGAGGGCGAGTCTGTCTACCTGGATGCATTTGGTTCCCAACCCACCACCTCTTGGGTGTCTCTGCCTTTCAACCCACTTTTGTCTGTAATGAGTCAAAAGGCATGGAGTGCTCCAGAGACCATGGAACCAGATCCGAAGAGACTGAATAAATTTATTACTGCTCCTGAGGATAAGTCTTTCCTTTCCAAAGGGGTCCCTGTTGATGCCATGGTGGTGGCAGCAACCACTAAGAAGGAATTGCAGAAACTTCTTCATGTGTCCATCCGCCGAATAAAGTGTCTCATACGATGGATAGGTATGGGAAACGTATGTTTTCTTCAGTGACCTTTACTCTCAGGTAGCTGAATTACTTGTCTCATTTCACACAACATCAGAGGGATCTCCTGAAGGAGCTAGGAGATACCCTGCAAGATCCTACAGCTGAGGGGTTTGCGAACAGGGCAGTTTCCCAGCTTGCGACATTAACTTCCATGGTTAACTCCTCCATGAGGCTCATTTCTTATGCAGCAGATGGAGCAAGTAGGACAGCAGGCACTGGAGTAGGTTTGAGGCGACACTCCTGGATGCACCTTTGTCAGTTTGTGGAACCTTTTAAGTCTTCGTTTACCAACAGACTATCACTGATTTTCCGCAAATGGGTCCTTCTATGCTGTGGTCTTTTTGCCACTCCCTAAACCACAAATGCAGCAGCTACTTCACCCTAGTTCCCCCTCCGGGGCAGTCACCCAGGGATGCACTTGTTCATGATTGGCCTCCGGGACTACTATATGCCTTTCCACTTTTCCCTCTAATTCTAAAGGTACTTCAGAAAGCAGAGTCAGTGGGTTGCAAACTCATCCTCATTGCTCCTTACTGGCCTCGTCAGACATGGTTCCCGTTTCTTTGCCATCATCTTCAACTGGAGCCTTGGATACTGGACCCAGTTCCGGACCTCCTGACGCATCAGTCTGGTGGGCTTCATCCTTCCCTCTAAACTCTCAAGCTGACTGCTTGGTTCCTCCACTTCCAGTTTTAGCCAGGCTCCCAAACATTTCCTCGGCTGCACAACACATCCGAGTGTCCTCTCACAAGTCCACTACTAGGAGGATTTATGCTAGCAAATGGAAGAGGTTCTCTTATTGGGCGAAGAGTAATGGCATTGATCCCTTCATTGCGCCTGTTCACAAGATTCTTGACTTTCTGGTCGAAACCTTTCAAAGGGGGGCAGCTGCAGCTACTATTAGGGTCCAACTAGCTGCCCATCTCCAATTTTCATGTAGGAGACTTGGGTTCTAACATCATATCCCATAAGTTGTGCAGAGCATTCTTACGAGGTACAACTCTTTTATGGCCGCTGGTAAGAGAACCCCCCCACCTCGGGACCTAAACTTAGTGTTAGCTTCTATGGTTCTGCCACCTTTTGAAACAGCAGCATCTTGTCCCCAGAAATTTCTATCTTAGAAAATCCTCTTCGTGGTTGATATAACCTCAGCTAGACGTGTTTCTGAATTACATCCTTTGTCTTTTTGCCTGACGTATCTCATTTTTCACAAAGATAGACTCTCTCTTAGGACCATTCCTTCCTTTTTACCAAAGGTATGTTCAGAGTATAACTTAAATCAGTTCCTTGAGCTACCTGTGTTCTTCCCCAATTACAGCAACAAGGCAGAGTATAAACTCCACCAATTGGATGTCCATAGACAATTACGTTTTTATTTACATAGGACCAAAGACCTCAGAAAATCAGACCAATTCTTTGTATCCTTTGCTGACAAATAAACAAGGTTATCCAGTTTCCAAAGTGACCTTGTTAAAATGGCTGTTGGACACAATCAGTTATTCTTATGATTTGCGTAAAAACATGCTTCCAGGAAGGCCCAGAGGACATTCAACCAGGGCCTTAGCCACCTCTCTTGCCTTCTAAGCTAAATTGCCTTTAGATTCAATCTGTGCAGCAGCAACATGGGCAAATCCTCATACCTTTATCACTCATTACAAGGTGGATGTGGTCTCCCAGAATAGGGCATCCTTTGGTTCCACGGTCCTGAAGAGTTTGTTCCAGTGAGCCACCCAAGAACCAGGTGCTGGGGACGCGGTCCCAACCAGCAAGAATGAAGGTGAGATGGGACAACATAACATAAAGAAGTCATGTACCTACCATAATGTTCCATGTTTGTTGTCCTTCATCTCGCCTTCCTTCTTGCATCCCCCCCTCCTTCCCCCTTCCTAGAGGATCGAGAGGAGTTCCTTTATTGGTTACCTGCTGACATACCAGGTTAGTTAACCATGCATTGTTTTTCCTCTTTCCTTCCTAACCTTAAATGTATAAGAGCTTAGTAAGATTTGTTTTTTACTATGTATGTCTACTGTGGGCTGTTACAAACGAGATCTGGGTAGCTACCACTAGGCATGTTGGGGTAAGGAGTAGCCTCTTGCCAGTAAAAGCTTTCAAGCTATAGTAAATCGGCTGAGTCGGAGTTGAGGATTGGCTCCGAACCGAACCAGCAAGAAGGAAGGCGAGATGAAGGACAACAAACATGGAACGTTATGGTAGGTACATAACTTCTTTTTTTCCTTTAATAACATTCAATCCTAAGTCTGCTAGTTTGTTAAGAATAAAATAGTATTTTGCTTACAACTGTAATGAGAATTTGAAGCCAAAAGTAAATCATCTACTTATTGTATTTGTGTTGATCCACACGGAAACTCAATTTTTCTCCAACTGTTTTTTCGTCTCCCTAGAGAAAAGAGTAGGTGATTTTACATACCCTTGTGGTAATGTAGTCCATATACATTACTGCTGCCATTATGTGAATGCAAACAGATACTGACTGTGTGTATAGGAACAGAGAAGTAGTAGTGGTTGGTGGTATAGATCTTAATATTGTAGCAGGGTTCGGAACTACAGAAAAGTCAGTGCTAATGTTCAGAAGTCTTGTCGAAATCTGTAATATTTTTCCTGGTTTCTTAACTGGTAATATAGGCTTATTGTGTGGGGTCCAGTTCAGGACAATTATTCCTTCTTGGAGTAATGCAGAAATGATAGGTTCAATTCCTTTCTCTGCCTCAGGTGACAAAAGATAATGGACTATCATAGGTGGGTGCTCTCAAAGTTTTAAAACTACCCCTGTAGGTTCAGCATCTCTTATGAGTCCTGCCTCATTTTTATGAGTAGTCCAGAGTTGTGGAGGGATGTTTTTTAGACCTTCCAAATCAACAGTGTCCACAACATGTTTTAATGTTGATACAGTTAAAAGGGTATTTTCATCTGCACAAACATCAGTTGAGTAGAAACCCAAAGGAGGGGGCATATTCAGAATATCAAGGAAAACTCTGTCTGGTGTACAATAAACAGTACATTACAATTTGCACAATATATCTGTGCCTGAAAGGTTTAATGGGGTGGTATTTCCTACACTAAAGGCATGTTCTTTTAACAGACCAATTTGAATAGGAGTTTCTGGGTTATCCAGAGGAACCCTGGGCTGACGTAATCATGGATCAAGTTGCTCCTGTGCCATTAAGGAAAGGTGCATTTATTTGAGAAGAAAAAGGGCATTTGTTTCATTAATGTCCAGCTTGTCCACAGTTAAAGCAATGGTTAAGGTGCTCTTCACACTGTGGGGCTAGTGGTGATGTAGGAGGGTAAAAATGTTGTTGCTGTTTTCTCGGGGCTCGTGGTAGAAAAATTCTAAATCTGCCTCTTCCTCCATGATTCCTTCTCCCCCTACCCATTCCCATGAATCAGTATTAAACTGTTGGAGCTGAACATCTGCTAGTTTCTTTCCTTGTTCCTTTTTTCTCTGTATTGTCTGCCACATATTTGCTAGTTTCTTTCCTTGTTCCTTTTTTCTCTGTATTGTCTGCCACATATTTGCTAGTTTCTTTCCTTGTTCCTTTTTTCCCTGTATTGTGTGCCACATATTTGCTAGTTTCTTTCTTTGTTCCTTTTTTCCCTGTATTGTGTGCCACATATTTGCTAGTTTCTTTCCTTGTTCCTTTTTTCTCTGTATTGTCTGCCACATATTTGCTAGTTTCTTTCCTTGTTCCTTTTTTCTCTGTATTGTCTGCCACATATTTGCTAGTTTCTTTCCTTGTTCCTTTTTTCTCTGTATTGTCTGCCACATATTTGCTAGTTTCTTTCCTTGTTCTTTTTTTCTCTGCCACATATTTGCTAGTTTCTTTCCTTGTTCCTTTTTCCTCTGTATTGTCTGCCACATATTGTGCTTGGATAACAATTTTATGAATGCCTAAACTTGGCCATTTTAAGCAAACCTTTTTAATCTGTTCCTGGATTGATGGCAACAAACCTTGTACAAAGGCTGTTGACTCCTTCTGTATGTTCTGGGTGTCCATAAAAGACTTCAAATGCATCTGCTATGTGTTGCAAATATGCATTAATGGATTTATTTTCTTTATGTACAATTACTTTGATTCTTGCACAGTTAGGTGTTGAGGGGGTACATGTAGTAGTGCTGGCTTTTAATAAGTTATCCCTAATGGTAAGAAGCACATCATCTATATATTTCAGAGTATTATCGCTTATGGATGGCTTTTCCCATATGTTCCTAAAAAGGTTGGGGGTGGGTTGAGGCTTTTAAAAATTCTCTTAAATCTTTGAGAGTTTGGTTTTGTAACTGTACTTGTCCTTCTAATATTTTGGCATATTTGTTTGGAGTGGAGGGAGAGAATCGACAATGGTTTGGAAATCCAATGCTCTCTATGGGCGTACTACCCTTATGGTGGGTTCAGTGTTTTCATCCCAAGAGACTGCAGGATTAGGTACTTCTTTTAAAGGATGGTTTGGTTACTAGTAATTTTGGTTTCTGTGGAAAAATCAGATATCTGACACTTCTGTTTAGAAGGGGGGGTTCCACCATTACTCTTCTCTGTCAATAGTTATCAGAAACTGTGTCACTATCTGTTTGATTCTCTCCAGCGTGTTTTCTGTTGACCACTTTTATTACTGAATCATTTTAATTTACCACTGTTTTGTATTAGCTCCATGTCTGTTTATAAAATGACTGTTTGCCTTTGCTGGCTATTCTCACTAATGTTTGAACTGAAGTTGTGGCAGGTGTTTATTGTTGTCATCATCTAAACCTTGCATTATAAACTGATCCATGGGGATAGGTAGAAGTGGTGGAAGTAACTTGGGATGTATCCAAGGAAGTGCTAAGTGTATCAGCAATTTGTACCTCCACCTGCACTCTCGGCAAAAGAGCGCCATTGGTGTTGGGCTGGAACAGAAGGAATCAGAGGCCAGTCATCTGAACAATCTGATTAACTGTTCATTTTTCTAACTGGTGTAAGGGATACAGACTCCGGGTATGGGATTTTTTTTCTGCACATTTTTTATACCTGTTGTATTACCTGCCTGCAGCTGTGTTTTCAAATAGTCTGAATTGTATTTTAAACTTCTAACTACATATTCCTTTTCCTTATTTTCATACTTGTCCTGCCATTGATTAAAATCTGATCAACAAGAGGCAGGTGCTTTATTTTCTTTCTGTTTCAATTTCTTGTTAAGACTTTCTAGAAATTTCTTATCAAGATTCTTCCTCTGGGAACTGCAATGCACTATCATTTTACCAAGATATTATAGCTATCCCTACAATATTTATTAAATATATCACTGTTTGGAGTCCTAAGTTCTGGTTCTTTTAATACACCTATATTGGCGTCCATTGTATTAGCCAAATACAATACAGTAGAGAGTCAATTATCTGAACTAATTGTGGGACCTAGGGTAGTTCAGATAATATACATTGAACTGGATTTAAAAAATGTCTAAAATCTTGTGTTTTTTGCATGCCGGAAATAAATTTTCAACCATTCAGCGATCTAGTGGACAATAAAGAATATTTTTCACACATGAGCAGGGCTACAAGCTCAAAAAACACACACAAGCAATTATATATAATGTTTACATATTCAGACTTTATGATTTTTCCTACTCAAAAACTTTGGAAGGCTGTGTTCGGATAATTGACATTTCGGATAATCGACGTTCAGATAAAAGACTCTGTACTGTAATATTACTCATTCACATACCAAAGTGGATAGATACGCGACTAGAATTATAACCCTGCTCTCATGCTAGTAAGGAATCCTCTCTGTTCCTTATTTTTTTTTTTTTTTGATTAAAACCAGCTCTCATACAGACTGAGCATATTCTGTTTTTGTTACTTTCAAACAAAAAGTTTTTATGTTCTTATTTAAATGATTAGCTGCCAGTGTTATGCAGTTTACCTGCACTTGTAAATTTAACCCACTCTCACACATGTATCTAATATAGAGATTGTTAGTAAAGCTTTCTTGCAGAGAATCCAAACTCTATTGAATGTGAAAGAAATAAAACTACATACTGACACAACAGAAACTTGACGGACAGAAGACCTGTCACAAATGGGCCCAGTGGTAATTTCTGCTGCAGCAATTCACAAATGTCTTGAAAAATCCAAGATTTCTCTGGATCAGATTGTTAAGGTACCAGAATAACTTCAAACAACATAGTTCAGCAGACAGGAATAGTCTCATTTATTGCAGAGAACACTTTTTCATGGGAGACGAGGCAATCAAGGTCCTGTCTCCTCAAATACAAAATGATTTTCAACTCAAAGCAACTATATTGTTACTTTTAAACTACAGCCACTGACCATTTAAAAATAAATATATTTGCATTATTTTTGCTGGCTAAGAATCTCCACACCGTCTGCTTGTACATTCCATATTAGGCACAAGTTTTGAATTCCATAATAGAACTTTTTACACTAGCCCTGTTGGCAGTAAATAAATCATCAAAAGCTGACTAAAACTATCCAGAGTCCATCTTGAAGTAAGATGAACTTCAAAACAGAATATTCATTTAAACATTTTTCTTTTTCTTGCACTTCTCTTTCACAATTCACATCAGTCAGCATGACAGTTTTTTTAATGACTATCAACCATTTTGTCCACACTTAACTTTTCTGGTTAGTTCTCCCAGGAGGCCAGAATACTAGTATGGACCATTTGTTTATCCTGTAGGTAAGGAACAAATGACGTGTTTTGCAATGTTCTTACTCAGGAATTAGGGTATTTTGCACATGGCTGTACAAGATGTTCTTCGTGTTTCACTGTTGCAGTCATCACATTTGGGTTATCTGCTTGCAGTAGCCCTCAGTCGGCCTTATTATCAAAGTCTTGGGTCCTGCGTCGGTTGCTGTCTCATCTTCCATGATGTCAGGTAGTTAGGGGTATAAAGCATGCAGCCGACACCATTACATCAGTCTTTCTTGCCATGCGGTGCCCAAAGCAGAAGCAGTTCGCAAGTGCTGGTTGGCCGACTCCTGAAATTTTTGTTTTCGAGTTTCAGAAACCAAGTCTTCAACTACAGCTAAGTACTCCATTGGGGAAACTTTTTCTTGCTCTAAACCGATATCAGTTGTTGTTTCTTTCGGCTTTTCCCAGTTAGGGGTCGCCACAGCGGAACTCCAGGCCGCTAATGATTGGCAGTAGATTTTTACGTACCGAGTTGCCAGCCCTAACGCACAACCTTCAACGAAGATACGACCATTCACGCATGTCTCCACACAGAAGACGCTTTAGCTGAGAATCGAACAGGACAACGTCTTACTGTGAGGCAGAGTTATCCCTATGGTGAATTTTCTATTTCCCATCCACTCATCAAGATTCCTCTTGAAGAGGGTCAGCGAAGTGCTCTGCTTGACATGTATGGGGTCTGTTCCATAGCATGGCAGTCTCTGGGTTATGAACCTGTCCCTCCAGGTGTGAAACATCTATTGTGAAAGTTCAGAACTGATGATCTTGCACCCTGAATGACTGATGGAATGTAGCCAAAAGTAATCAATGAAGAATGCTAGTTTGTAAAGAGGAGTTGGCACATACGTGGCCTTAGTACTGATACAACCTTCAGAATCATGCTTATGCCTTAAGCATTTATGTTATTGTTCATTTGTTGTCACTTTTATTTTTGGCAGCTTTCTTTTGCATTTCTAAACTCTCAGCTTACTATGGCACAACTGTAGCTGTCAACAGCAGACATCAAATCCAGCAGCTTTGTGTAAACCTTGCTGCCATAACTATATCAGGATGTTACCAGTTAAAGAACTAGACTTATTTCTTAAATGACTAGTAAATAGACTGAAACATAGTGGAAATATAAGGTTGGTATGGTCCCACACATCCACCCAAAATGTGTTATTCTTTATACAGATAATAATCAGATCATTCTAAGGCATGAGAAAATGGACATCACTAGATTGTACAACCTATTGTCTTGTGTAGTCTCAATAGTTAGGCATGGATACATTGCTGGCAAAGCACCACTTAACTATACCCAGGTGTGATCATGGTGGAAATTACAAGTACAAGTGATATTTGTAAACATGAAGATGATAGTTTAACCTATACTCTTGCTGGGGTGTGTTCACCATTAACAACACCCTTGCAGGTAGCACACTGCAGGAACAGTATTTAGCAGGAGGAGGAATGCTTTTCTCATTCCCAGCATCTAATTTGTGAATCATAACTGGAACTGTTTAAAGACTATAGCATTGAGCTTGTGATGAACCCTAAATCACCCTAAAAACACTTCTCCATCATGTCTGTGAACAACAGTAAAGACAAAATATGAGGGCTCCCTATTAAATTCTTGAGACTCACTTTGTTGAGTTCTGAGATTCCAAAAAACAGAGACCGAAAATGCAAAATTGTAAATATTGAATATAGTTCTTCTCCTTCAAACACCCCCTTCACCCTTATTTGAGGGATTAAGCGTCCCACAACCCAAACTTACATATACCAACTCAAGATCTCCATATCCTAGAGAAAAGGGAATGTCCTAAGAAACTGCAGTCTTAGACTTAGTATATGTAAGTGCAGATTTTCAGCTACTTGGTCTCCATGTCTGGGTGCTTTGTAAAGCTGGTCCCAAGATTTCATATGGTTACTAAATGCAAAAGCAGAGCAGTGTGTTGTTTCTCTTAGTATAAGATCATTCTTTTTTCATTTTTTTATCCTTGTTCCATGTTTTTGAAATCCTTTTCCTAGACCATTGAGACAGAAAAGCTGATTCTTGTATGAAACTTGCTCTGTTCAGAGCAGGTACTGTAAACTCCTCACACAATGTCTGCATTTGTTTTTATGTCGAATAATGCCAGGCTTGTACATAATCAGTTACTACTGTAAAGTCAGCCAAGAAACACTGGCTAGTGCAGGCTCACTCAGTTAAAATCATTTGGAGTAAATATCACATTTATACTAACCTGGTACAATCTCCTTTAAAGTTCTTCTAAACAATTTTTATTTAGCAACTTTTTGAACAAATAAGTTGATGGATCACGAGCTGAAGCAAAGAATAATACTGAAGGGGGATGTGCGACCCAGTCCCATTGATAGTTTGCGCTATGCATAGGCTAAAGTGTGCAGTAAATGAACAGTGTTAAGACAGTTGAGTTTTCCTTCCAGTAGCCTAGTGTTGTACACAGTTAATCTGCAATTCTGGCACAATTCAGTTAACTGGACCAAAAATACCTTGACATCTCACCAGGCAGGCACAAGTGCAACTAAAATAAGATAGTGCTAAAAGGACTTTAAATACTAAAGGGAAATACAGAATTGGGTCTAGGTTGAGGTAACACTTGAAAACACTGAGGCTGTACAACTTGCATTACTGGTGACTTTATTCAATACCTGCAGTCAAGGGAGATGTAGATTTGCATTACTGCTGTAGCAAACTGTACTTGCGTTTCAGTATGGAGAATTAGAAAGACTGAAACAAGCAAGAGCTGTTTGGAGGCCAAAGTTAATGTTAAGGGACAATAATGACTGGGTTGATTTTCAGTTATGCAGCTGATAGCTTGTCACATGCAAACAACTGCATTCTTAGTTTTCAAATTACACTTAAAATATGACATATTTTTCATTTTTAATGAAAACAGTGAAATATAGTTAATTTACATTTCCTGACCAGGATACTGGTATTGTGAAAAAGAACATTACTTCATTTTTACTGAAATCGTTATGTCTTCAATTTGTAGATTTATCTGGCAGAGGCATGAATATGTAGGTTGCTAAAGAGGTGTCATTTATTTTTATTGTTTGTTAGCCAAGTCAGTGTGCTGATGAGGTATCTTTTTCAGCCACTTCCCATGCCATTGGACCAGTTTCTACTTCTAGGACAATGCCTAAGGAGTGGATCCTTTTATAGCTCCTTTTTCTAGCATCCTGAAGTGTTTGTCACAAATTATTGATACTGGACTTTGCTGTCAGATGGACCTTAATAGAAAAAAGACTATTTCTGATTTCCACCATTGTGCTGACTCTGTTTCCTTAGCGTCATTTAACTCATAGTTTGCAAAACCTTTCTGAGGAGCTCCTTCCTTCCACTGCCCCCAAGTCAAGTCTCCTGTTCCTCTCTGAGATCTGTTCTTTGGCCATGATAATTTATCCTTCCTCCCTTTGAACCTACTTCATCTGTTGATATGCAATGTCTTTCATGGAAAACAGTCTTCCTAGTTGCTAACTAAGTCTGCTAAAAGGATTTCTTGACTTCAAGGCTTTGTACCAATCTCTCATATGTAATTTTCCTCAGACAGAATGTTTATAAGGATTAACCCTTCTTTTATACCAAAAGCTGTCACTGAAGTTAATATAAGTCCGTTATCTTCCAACATTTCACCTAGTAATGCTAATAGTAGGAAGTATTTACTACTTTAAATGGATATGGATTGATAACGCTACATTTTATTTGTATAGAACAAAATCCGTATGAAAAGACTCGTAGATTTTCATTTTGTTTCCATTAGGTTCCAGAGAGTCCACACAAGGCCATGGTGGTGCAGCGGTTAGCGTTGTCGCCTCGCAGCAAGACGTTCTCCCATTCGAATCTCGGCTGGAGGCCCTTCTGTGTGGAGTCTGTGTGGAGTCTGCATGTCCTCCCTGTGGTCGAGTAACATTATAGACATGCAGGTAGGTGTGAGCATGAATGGGTGTGCCTTCTTTGAAAGTTGGGCATCGGGCTGGCAAATCGGCACCGTAAAGATCTGCTGCCAATCATTAGAGACCGGAGTTCTGCCGTGGCAACCCCTAACCGGGAAAAGCCAAAAGACTTTACTTAGGTTCCAGAGATTCC
This sequence comes from Protopterus annectens, assembly GCF_019279795.1. NCBI lineage: Eukaryota > Metazoa > Chordata > Ceratodontiformes > Protopteridae > Protopterus > Protopterus annectens. The sequence goes on along the minus strand of NC_056729.1, from coordinate 425,955,266 downwards.
ACACTACTCTTTTCTCATTGGTTTTCATAGTGCACAAGCATTTGTTTTGATTATGTATCTCAAACTTCTACCAGTCTATAACTGCACATTCTACCAAAACATTGGCAACTTCATGAGTTTTCTTTGAAAGCGTTTTTGTGGATAACATCTGTGTAGCTACCACATGGGCATCATCTAACAAACTGCAGATTGGATGTGATTTGCAGTTGTTATTCTTCCTTTGGAGTCACTGTTATTTGGATATTCTTTCATGAATACCACTTTTCCTGTTTGCACTTATTTTTAAAATCTTTTTTTCTCATAACTTGCATTTTATCTGTCTTTGGCCTAGCACTCTTGTGTGGGGTCATTTACTGCACTGTTATAACTTGTTGATACTTGTGAACCTCTGCTATCTCTGAAAAAACAAAAACAAAAAATCTTGCTTTTTTCCCACTTTTCTGAGATTTAAAAAAAGTTCAGTTACAGGCTTGCTGTTCTTGAACTGTTTGTAAGTTTCTTGGAGGCCATTTTTTGCTTGGGCTAAAGGGAAGTCTCTCTGTTGATCAGTGGCAGTGAAAAACATTGAGCAGCCTGCCTGCCCCTGTGGGAGTGGTTACTGACTTGAAACTGTAGTTTTATTGGCCATTTTGGGTCAATTCCAAACTCCTTCATCTTCCTCTCTTAAAACCCTCTTTTTCGCGTTTTTGTGCATAGCGCAACAGCGGGCAGCACCGCCTAAATGGGTTTAAACTATTCCTGGCTCCACAAAGTCTGCTCTTCACTTTTTCCCTTAGAACTGCTCTATCTCTCAATTTAAACACCATATTCTCATTCTAAGGCCCTTCACTGGTCCAATTAAGTAATCCTACAAGTTAGCACTATTAAACCATAAGCACTACTTACTCTTATACTCTCTATGATTACCCTGTCCTCTATTGGTCCATCTTAAATTCAGTTTCCCTATATTACTCTAGCATGTCCAAAGGTCAGTCAATGGTTTCCTCTCCAGTCCAGCTGGTGAATCTGGGAATTTTGAGGCAATGTTACAACTGTCTCATGTACACGGACAACCCTCTCCTCCTCCAAACAGGTTCAAATATATGTGAGAGATGCAACTATTTAGCCAAACTGGAGGCTGAGCTCTCTCATCTCAAAACTGGTGTAACCAGTCAGGAGGAGAAGGTAACCTCACACAACACAATTCCAGTATCACATAGTCCCACCACATCAGTGAACCAAACACATAAATACACAAAAACATACTCGGAGGCTCTAAATAAAAATCTACCTAAGCAACAGAGACCTCCAAAGCAGACATCCAAACAAACGCTACCTCAAAACAAAACACGCACAACACATAGCCCACAAAGTCAGTGTGCCAAGCAGCCACAGCCCTTAAGGCTGAATAACACACCTGATACTCTTGTAATAGGTGATTCTATTGTCAGACACACTGACGTCCCGCTCACCAGGCTGAATAAAGAGAAGGTCACGGTGAGCTGCCTGTCGGGTGCTAGGATCCGCCACATAATGCAAGCACTTGGGTCACTCCAAAGCAAATACAAATATGACTCAGTCATTGTACATGCTGGTGTGAATGACCTGAGACGTACCTCCCTGGACTACATGAAAAGAGACATAGAGGAGCTCTCTGATCATATAGCCCAGGCTGGTATGACCCTGACCTTGAGCAGCATCTTACCCTCACCTAGAATGATGCCACAGTACAAAGACAAAATGATCGATTTTAACAATTGGCTAAAATTTTGGTGTCATTCAAAGGGGGTCCAGTGTCTGTAAGCCTGGGATGATGTGCTCGACAAGCCACGTTGCTTCGCTAGGGACGGCTTGCACCTGTCACCACTGGGCTTTCGGATATTGGCAAAGGCTCTTGCCACCCCCATAGTGCCTTTTTTAGGCAAGGCTCAAAAGTCAAACCCACCCCCATAGACAGCACAAGGAACAAGAAACCAAGGGTAATGCTGCTTAACGCCAGAAGTCTTAACCTCAGGATGCATGCACTCGAAGCTCTCCTCAGTATGGAGAACATCGATATCTGTGCAGTGACAGAAACCTGGTTCAAGGCTCCAGAGAGCACCCCAGCACTACCAGGTTATACCTCATATCATGCTTTTCGGCCCCAAAACCCGGACCGAACCACAAAAGGAGGGGGAGTTTCCATATTTATCAAGGATATCCACACCTCCAGGTTAGTGGCATTGCACGAAGTATCGGAGACCATCCATGTGCAACTGACAGTGGGCAAGACTGCTTTTCAGTTTATAGCATCCTACAGACCACCCTCTCAAAGTCAGGAATCCCACTCGGCTTTCCTGAAAACATTGGAGAACATGAAGATCTCTCCGAACACCATTGTATTGGGCGACTTCAACTACCCAAACATGGACTGGGAGCACTACTCAAGCCCCAGCACCTTAGCCCAAAGGTTCCTGGAAATTATAAGCTCAAATGCTATGGAACAACTAGTCACCACTCCCACAAGAGGGGACAACATACTAGACCTGATCATTACCAACATGGGGACTCTATGCTCCACACCAGAAGTATATCCCTCATTGGTAAGATCAGACCATAAATTAATTTCACTGGATGTCCACATCCCGACCCCACCCCCAGCCCAGAAAACCACAGTGAAAAACTTCTCAAAAGCGAACTTCTCACTTCTCAAAACCAAAGTGGAATCCTTCAAGGCCCCAGGGCCAGTGGAAACTACGGCCCAAACTGCAGAATCCTATATAAACACATTCTACGAACATCTCCAGGAATGCATGGATCATGCTATCCCAAACAAAACCAAGACCCAATCATCCAAAGGCAGGCATCCAGTCTGGTGGACCCCTGCCATAAATAAACTGTACAACAGAAGGAGGAAGCTACTACATGATAGAGCAAAATCCCTAATAGGGAAGGCATCTCTGATCAGTACTAGCAAAAAATTACGATCCCTCATAAAATCCTCCAAGGCCAGCTTCGAGAGAAAAATTGCACAGGACACCAAAGACAATCATAAGTCTTTTTTCAGTTATGTTAGGAACCTGGGATGCAACTCCTAGACTTGCTCTGAGTTGATTCTAAACGACAAAAAATACACTGAACCCACAGACATCGCCAATATCCTGGCAGACAGGTTCAGTGCAAACTTCTCCACCCCTCCCCAAAAGAGCAAGTATCTATCCCGGCAGAGGGCTGCCTCCCAAACATCTCTGATGCTCAGGTGAAGGCTGCCCTCTCCAAAGCAAAAAACACTGCTTCCATGGGACCAGATGGCGTCCCAGGTTGCGTTCTACATGAACTCCAAGAGGAACTTATCCCTCAAATAAAACAGCTGTACAATTTCAGCCTCACTACAGGATATGCGCCCACAGAATGGCGTACAGCAACAGTGGTCCCACTCCACAAAGGTGGAGCCTCTACGGACCCTGGAAACTATCGCCCCATAAGCCTGACTAGCTTAGTCTGCAAGGCTATGGAGAGGATCATCATGGAGCTCATAAACAAAGACATTGGGGACCTACAGACACTAGATCCTACCCAGTTCGGCTTTGTCAAGGGCAGATCCTGCCTTTTGAACCTGGTTGACTTCTTCGAAACAGTCACCAAAGCCATAGATGAAGGGAAGGTAGTCCACACAGCCTATCTGGACCTTGCAAAGGCATTTGACACAATACCCCACTCAGGCATCATAGATAAGCTATCCAGCTTAAATATAAACCCCTATGTCACAAGATGGGTCGCAAACTTGCTCAAAGACAGAACCCACAGAGTGAGAGTTGCTGGAGCCATGTCAGACTCGAAACCGGTCACAAGTGGCGTCCCACAGGGTTCTGTCCTGGGACCACTCTTGTTCGGTATATACTTTTCCGAGGTACAGGCAAACGTGGGAGGACTATGGCTCACCAAGTTCGCAGACGACTGCAAACTGGGCGCCATAATCGACTCTCCAGCTGACACAAACATCATTCAAAAAGGTCTCACAGAGACAGATAACTGGTGCCAGCGCCATGGTTTAAAGCTAAATGCCAAAAAATGTGGCAAAAACAATGTGCCCACAAATTACCACATAGGCGGAAACCCATTAAGTACAGAGAAAGTTATTAGGGACCTGGGGACCCAAGTTGATAGCAATCTCTCCTTTGAAAACCACATTGCCAAAGTGGTTAGAAAGACCTTGTACATAGCCCACCGCATCACGAAGGGTTTCACATCTAGATCAAGAGAGGTAATCGTGCCCCTTTATTCATCCCTCATCAGGCCCATCATAGAATACAATGCCCCTTTTGGGATGTACCTTACCCGACACCTGCAGCAATTAGAAAGACCCCAAAAGTATCTCACCAAGAGGATCAAGGGTCTCCAACAGATGCCATATGCTGCTCAGTTAAAAAAACTCCAGCTCTACTCAGTTGCATACCGCCTACTTCGAGGCGATCTATGCCTGACATACAAAGCTATGTCAAATCCAGAATTAGTGGACATGCTCCACCTCAGTAAATCTAAATCCCTTAGAGCCACACGCTCGAGGGACTTGAACCTCAGCACAAAAATAAATAGAACTTGCTGGAGGGACAGGTTCATAACCCAGAGGCTCCCTTCGCTCTGGAATAGAATTCCAGTTCATGTGAGGCAGAGCACCTCACTGAATCTCTTCAAGAAGAATCTCGATAGGTGGATGGGGGATCCTAGGTTTGTCCCAGGGATTACTCCCGTGTCACTATTAGACAGAGACACAGTAAACTAAACCTTAAAAAGGGCACAGTATACTCAAATCAAGGGGTGGCGTAAACCATACAGAATCGGGCTAGGCTTATAATTGCCCCAGGGCAGATAGCCTAGTATGAACCTATGAACCTATGAACTTTTGGGGGAGACTGAAATTGGTCATCGGTGCTCTGTCACTGTTAAATTAAAATAAATAAAAATCAGTATGTTTCTAGGTCATTACTAATCAATCAGTCTAGTATAGCAGTAAGAGCTTAGCCAATGCAAATCACAGTGTTTGCTTCCCTTGATTGTAAAGGCCTAAGTATGCCATCCAGGGATGAATTTCTGGATCATTAGCCAGTCTTCAGGGTTGGTTTTAAAGAGACCTATGGCACTACTTTGATGCTTGGTAGGCGCTTGTTCTATAGGTATGAGTTTATTTGGGGGGCCTTCAATCACACCAGCAGCTTATTTTTATACTGTAATGTAGATTTAGGCCCTGAGGTTCCTGAGGTTTAGGTACTGGTAGTATTTCCTTTTTTTTTATTTCAGAAGCATGGGAAGTTAAGCAGCACTGAGTTTTTCATAGCCCTGTTGGCCAAGCAGAGATCACCACATAAAGTGACAAGGCTCCTGCTGTGTGTAACTTAAAGAACTCATGCCTAAGATTTTCATGGTATAGGAAACGTACACTGAAGTCATTCTAGATGGGTAGTTTGTTTGGAAAGGTACATGCCATAGGGGAGATTGTATTTTAATTATAGACCTGATTAGAGAGAAGTAGAAGGTGTCAGTATCTACTTTGATTCTGGCGATTATGTCTTTAGTAATCAGTTGAACACGTTTGAATGATTTTGTAACAGTAGTTGATACATCGTGGTAAAATGAGTTTATTATCCACTAATGTACCAAGGTCCCTAATAATGGTTTCATCTTGGGGGGGCACTTTCTTCCCCATAGCGTCCTACACTATATTTTTAGCACTGTGCTTGGGCCCACTGTCATGACATGAAGTATGAGAGTGATGTTAGACCCTCTTACTGTGTATAAGTATCAGAGTATTAATGGATAAAGCAAGTGTGCCGTCATTTATTTACTTATATGTTTTATTTGTTTACTGCCATTATCAGTTGTTTTCCACTGTAGACCATTTAAATTAGCTTGAACATTAGAAAAGTGGGTGTCAGACAGTGTACTGAAATTTCATTGTGTAGTTTGGTGGGTAAGTATGTCAGAGTGCGAGAATGCTGAGTGCATGTTTATTTAAATGGAGGAAGTTTAAAAACGTTTCGAAAAGATAAGTGGGATTGGGTTGGGAGTATGTGTGAATGCCTGTGGGTTATGTTTAGAATAACGGGTAGGTAAGATGATAGGTTTTTATGGTGTGTGTATGTGTTTGTTTGTATCAGAATGTAGTGGTACTGTTAGGGAAAGGGTTGTTCATAAGGTAATATATAAGGTTAGGGTTAGCACACATGGGTATGGCGAGTCTCGGGCTGCATTTGCCTACCATGTTACTCTGAACAAGTCACATAGGCAGATAGTCTGCCCAGGCCACCCCTTGAAAAAGGGCAGTTTGTCCAGTGATTTACCCAGTCAATAAGTAGGAAAAATAGATAAAATTAAGAAAAAAGTGGGATTGTAATTGTCACTACTGCCCTTTGTATTAAATATAACTGTGCACTTTGGAATGCAGTGAATGGTTCAGATAGGGCAGTGGTTTCTGTCACAGTGATGAGATGCCAACTCTGGCAGCACTGTATAGATTAAACAAACTATGCAAAGGCTAGCTTCATGAGCACCCTCTTTGAGGAAACCCTGCTATTCAAAAAGTCAGTAAAAGCTGAACTTGATAAACAAGAACAGAAAAGCAAGGCTTACCACTGTTGGGATAAAATGTTAGCCTCTGCAATGTATCTGTTTATGATGCAATGAAGTCCAGGTTAAATGTGATTTAGGCATGGCCAATGGCACCCAAACAAAACAGATTTTGGAAGAGCCCAGAGCAATCAGGGCAGCTTTCAAAGTCGTTACCAACCCAGAAGTGGGTTACCTTAGCATAGTGGTCAGAATATTGTGGTTCCCTGGGAGATGCTCCGACTGGTCCCTGAGAACATGTCCAACTGTCCCAGTCTGGAGGCAGTCTGTGTCACCCCACCATAGGTGTCAGTGTGTGTGTGTGTGTGTCTGTGTGTGAGGATGGGCATTCCAGTGGACAAGTAGGTGAGGACAGTTTTGTCCAGAGGTTACTTGGTTCTCTTTATCTCCCATCCCAGAATCCTATTTCTCCCTCCAAAGTCCCACTGTTTAATTTCTCCAGGTGTTTGAGTTTCTAATACAGTGGCAGGCATGGATCCCATTCCTAAGTCTCAGTATGATTAAAGATCATGAAATTAGTATTGTTTCAGTCTTTGATGTTGGCAAAATTGCTCTTTGCAGCACCTGCAATGTGCTGAGATCTGACTCCTCTTATAATTCATTCAGAGTTACATGTATTGGCAGCATATCTAAATACGACTGTAAATTCTTTTTATTAGACCTGTTAAACCTATTACAATTAGAGCTGTCTGGTTATCTTTATTCCATATTGCTCTTGTTTCTGCCTGCAATTCCTGGAATTTTAAGACTTTATGTCTGTATATGTGTAAGTCATTATAATCACTGGGTGCTGAAACTTCAGTGATCAAAATTACTTTTGTCTTTTTTCCTGGACTACTGTATCTGTACACCTAGATTTGTTCCTGACTACTATATACCTGTCAGAAGACTGTGGTGTGAAGTTTTCTTCCAACTAGAACATAGGCAAGATGAAGAGGTCTTACTAGACCAGAGATGCATAGGCTTTTAGTTCAGGTTATTTTTATTTCCCAAGAAAGCACAGAATCTTGGGTCCACTCTTGATGTGGGCAGCCTAAATCATTCTAAATGAGCTGTCTTGAATGGTCACAGTGCAAGCCATCCTGCCCTGTTTGCAAGAAGTAGATTTGCTATTTTGTTGTCCAAAGAATATATCTAAAGACTCAGTGAAGATTCTCTGTTCCTGTATAGGAGCTAGAAAATCTCTGTTTCTATCACTTCCATTTGGTCTCACCTCAAAAAAAGAATAAAAAAGAAAAAAAAAACTTACTAGCAAATTAATGGCTTCAGACATTAGCTTACACTGCCAAGATGTTGTCGTCTTCTTCCTCAGACATTGCCCCTCAGTTAAAAAAGGAACACAAAACAAAGAGGCACTTGAATCTCACCAGGCTTCCAGTTCTCATAGTCTGAGATGGTCCAGAGGTGGACAGAGAAAATACTTTTGAGGAGCATTTTGGAAACTGTTAGAAATGCCAATAATAAAGAGCTTGATCCTTGGTGGAAATCTGGTTTGCTAGATGGTTGATTTAGACACCTGATAGCTGACCACAGATGAGGGGCTTGTTCAGAAGATGAAGCCATGAAGAGGGGGCTACATTTGTCAGGACCAAAATGGAGTTGTCAGAATAACTTTGCCCTTTGATTCTGTTCCTCTTTGATGCCTCTTTTTCATACTGGTAAACTTAATGCAGCCCGCATTTCAGCTTGCTGCTAAGCTCAGATGTGTTTCTTGGAAGTCCCTCTTCCTGGTAACCATCACTTCCAAAAAAGTATTTCAGAGCTTTAAGCTTGTCTGTACATCCTCTATATCTTGCATTCCATACAGACGGCTTTCCCATGACAACTTGTTTGTCCTTTTGACCTGAAGTTGCAGAAGAGCAAATATAAATCAGACAGTTAAGTTAATCTTCCAGTTGTCTTTCCAAATTGTTCAAAGAAAGGAGAATGTGTCTTGCATAGTATGGGTGTTCATGAATGACATTGATTTTGTGCAAACAGAACAAAAAAATCAGAAATGACTATTTATGTCCCATGCTGCTAAGAAAAAGGGTTCAAAAGTATATAAATTAATGATTTAAGTACAGTAGAACTTTAATGACTGAGCTTAGATCTTATTCTTTCAAGGCCATGGATGCCTCTCTGGCCTTCTTCAAGAATACAAGTTTAGATAGTATTTGTGTGTCAGCTACATGAGCATCACTTAATAGCTTTCCAAGACATTATAAACAGGATGTGATATCTTGGTCTAGGTTATCCTTTTTGACAATATTTTTGAAATACTGTTTCATGAGATCCACCCAAATCGCTTGGAACTTAGCCATACCAGTGATGACAATGTTATTCCAATATCAGATATAAAAGTTACATACTTGCCATAATGAAAGCTCTCAATTCACAGCTCCATCATCATCATTACCATTTACTCCTGCCTGGACCTGATGGACTTTTCCAGTCAGTACTGTATGTAGATATTGTGGTGTTAGTTTATTAGCTAGGCTCCTTTCATGTGTTGGCCTTTGAGCTCTGAAGCTTGGGTTACTAGACCCAGATAACTTTTAGAGTGAGACTTTGATAGCCCAAGAAAGCTGAAATAGCCAGGCTAAGTACCTGCCAGGCTTAGCTGTACAGGTGGTGGTGGTGATGAAGTTACCAGTTCAAATTTATCATTATGGCAAGTATATAACTTTCATTTACATTGCAATGTCAAAACATATCTTTATAAATCAGACCTATCACCCAAGCATCTTAATCACCTCTGAGAATCCTAATATATACAATATATACACAGAGCATGCTCCCTAAGGCAAAGGTGGTGGAGCTTTAAACAGGGATATTCTAATACTTTCTCTCTATTTCCATTTAAGCCTGCAACCCTCCTGCTAGGGAATCCCCCCAGCATCTGTGTCCTGCTGTCTATCTGAAGACCTGAGATATCCTTGTCCTCAGAAAACTTTTGGTACCTCCTCTCAGTGCAGGATTGGAGCCTTGCCCTCCATAAACTGAACTGCCTTGTGAATCAGGAATTTTTATTTGGAAGTATGTGTACATTACATCTTACATCCTAACTGAATAATATCTTGTATCTGTGTTGTGTTAGCAAACGCTCCCTGCCAGGACAACCAGCAGCTATAGCCATCTATACTATATTCCCTATACTCCCAAACTAGCCTCCCTGCTGTTACACACCCTCCTCCCTGTGTCTACTTCTTGCTACTTTTCTTCTCTACTTTCCTATTTCCCTCTCTCCTACTTGTTTCTACTCTTGAAAGAGCTTTGTCTAACAGTACCTAGAGTGTCCACCTGAGGACAGTCTTTAAACATCCCATTACTTACCAGCATTCTAACCTGGCTTATTACAATTGAGTCTACATCTTTTGCCTCAGACTCCCACATTACAGGTTCCTTTGCCACTATATTATACCCTCTTTCAGCCTTCTACTCACTTCATAGGCCCTCTAAGCCTAGATACTTTACTTGCCCTCTCCTCCCTACTTCTCAGATTGTTTTTTCCTCCACACTGGTCTACTTGCTCTGCCCCGCTCCGTTCGCCCTCCGGGCTCACTCCGCTCCCCTACCCCCAATTCCCACCCACCCCCAGGGGTCCTACACTTATACTTCACTAACCACTCCCCTCTCATTTCTCAACCTATCATAAACCAGGCCACTCCCCTATCTCTATCTCCACTAATACTACAAACTACTCTCTTGTAACTACTCTTTATCCTACCTAACACGTCTACTTCACTAACTTTTTCCCTATTCTACCTACTATCTAACTCCCTACAAATTTCTCACTTACATATCTTAAACACTGCTCTATCTCTTGGAACACTCTCTCCTACTCCTACTTTTCTACATCAACTGCTAATGCAAACTACTCCCTACTAACTTCTATTTGTTCCTATGGCCCCAATAAATAAAAATCTGTTCACAAACCTACTACTCTTAACTACCACAATAGCCAGTCTTACCATACCTTATTCACTCACCTACTATGAAGATTATACTCTACCTGCACATAACCATTATGTCACACAAACTTTACCATCCTCTTTCACATGCTCCCATAACCACAGTAACATAACAAGTACCTCCAGCTATATACTACCAAAATATCATAGAGCAACCCACATTATGTACTTCAATACCAGAAAAACTTTGATTAATCTCTATAAACTCCCAAAAGCTTTATACTACCCCCAGCAGCATCCCCTACTAGATGGTGATATTCATCCTAACCCTGGCCCCAACACTGACCACACCAATAGCCTTGACAAATTAAAAGTGCATATGGTTTCTACAACAACAAAACCATCTAGTTCCCTCTTGATAGCTCACCTTAACATTAGAAGTATCAACAATAAAATTTCCCACCTACATGCTCTCCTTGAAATCCACAAATTTGACATTCTATGTATCACAGAAACTTGGCTAAAACCATCCACTCTAGACCAGGAAATTACCCCTCCTGGCTACAACATCCTTAGAAGTGACCGTAAAATTAAAAAAGGTGGAGGTATAGCCATTCTGTATAAATCTAACCTCCAAATTTTGCACTTTAACATACCTCAATTATTAGATACCAAATCTGAACATCTATTTATCAAACTCCTAATTAATAACTCCAAATCTATCTATCTAATTTGTATGTATCTCCCCCCAGGTAATAATACCAATACTCTAGAAAACCTACTTAGTAACCTCTCCACCCAACTACCCCAAGAGACAATAGTTCTAGGTGATTTTAACATCAACTGGTCCACTTGCATTTCTTCTAACCCTACCAATCACATAAACCTCTTCGGATTCACACAGTTAATAACAACTCCAACTAGAATCCATAAACCTAGCAGTAAAGAAACCACTCTAGACTGGATCCTCATTAATAGCCACCATGAACCTTACACTCCAGGAACCCTTCCTGACGATATCAGTGACCATATGCTTACCTATATCATTAGACAAAAAATCTGCATTCCAAATACTCACAATATCAAAACCTCCCGCTTAAAAAAATTCTTCAATCCAGACAGCTTCCAAAATGAATTACAAGCATGTGACTGGTCACCACTAACCCATCTTGAACTTGATGAGGCTGTCGCCTACTTTAATACTAACTTTCTTAAAATCCTTGACTACCATGCACCATATCGCTCCACTAGAATAAGAACCAAACCTGCACCATGGCTCACAAAACAAACTAGGCAAAAGATACTCCTCTAAAATAAAATCTGGGCTAAATGGAAAGCTGCCAAATGTCCATCAGATCACCTCCTCTTTAAACAGCTAAGAAATGCCACCAAAAAGGATACTCTTAGAGACAAAAAAGACTACTACCTTCACCTACAACAAACCAGTCATCAAACACCTCAAAAATTTTGGTCAGGAATAAACAACCTTCTTCAGCCAGGTCACCCTACTATTCCAGACCCAGCCGGTTTCAACAATAAAAACTCCAACCAAATCCCTGATGCCTTTAATTGCTACTTCACAGAAGCCATTCAAACCCTAGCCAATTCCTTACCAACCTTCACCTCTTCCCTAAAGAACTCCATAACCTCATCTCCTACCTTTCAAATCCAACCTGTACCTACATCTCTCATCAGTAAGCTACTTCAAAAATTGAAACCTTGCACACCTTCTGCTGACCATCTCCCATCTGAATACCTCCAAATTGCTGCAAAAGCCATAGACTTCCCCATCTCTATCCTTATTAACAGAACTATCTCAGAAGGCAAAATCCCTACTTTATGGAAAGTATCCCACATCATCCCTCTACATAAAGGTGGACCTTCTAAAGAGCTTTCTAACTTTCGCCCGATTGCTTTACTCTCCCCATTAGCTAAGATAATGGAAAAATGTATTCACAAACAACTACTTAACCACTTACTACAAAATAATCTACTAGCAAACTGCCAACATGGCTTTAGACCATTCCATAGCACATCGACTGCACTCTTATCCATTACTGACTCTATAAACAAAAACCAGAACAACAACTCTTTTTCCTCTGCACTATTTATTGACCTGTCAAAAGCCTTTGATATGGTCAACCATAACTTACTTCTAGAGAAACTAAAAGCCCATTCGCTTGATCCTCATGCTATACAATGGTTCAGGTCTTATCTTGAAAATAGACAGCAAGCAGTGGCATAACAATCTGTCTTCACTATTCCCAGTAAATATTGGAGTACCCCAAGGCTCCATCTTAGGTCCCCTACTCTTTTCCTTATTTACCAACAATCTACACATGAATACACCTCAAGCCACCTGCATTCAGTATGCAGACGACTCCACCTTAATCTGTGCAGCCAAGAATATAGCCTCTCTCCACTCCCTCACCCAAACCATTTTCCATAATGTTGAAAACTGGTTTATGCAACACTGCCACCTCCTCAACCCCCAAAAAACTAAACTACTCATTTTCACTCCAACTCATAAATTACCTAGTCCATTCTTCTCTATAACCTCTAACAATGGCACCAACATAACCCCAGATACCACAACCCGCCTACTAGGTGTAACAATTGATAATCGACTTAGCTATGATGACCACATCAACTCCACCATAAAGTCTGTTAACAAAAAACTTGTTACCCTCTATAGAATTAAACCCTTCCTTACCTCTTCTGCAAGGAAAACTATTGCCCAGACCCACCTCATTTCTACCCTCTTCTATGCCTCTGTTATATATACCAACCTATCCAAAAATAACCTCTCTAAACTCTCTACCTGTTATAATAGCATAGCCAGATTTGTCACATGCTCCCCCTTCAAAACTCACCACTGCAGAAACCTCAAACAACTCCAATGGCTAGAATTGCAAAACCACATTCTCTGTCAACAACTACTCATCACTCAAAAGATCCTATACCACCCTAATAACACCCCTATCCTCACTAATCTAATTTCAACATATAAAAATCTAGCTACACTTCGCTTAGCTAATAAACTTCTAGTTTCCTCTTTTAAATCTAACAACAAAGCTGGTGATTCACTTTTCTCAAACACTGCAGGCAAAAACTGGAATCAGCTTCCCTCTGAATTATCAACCCTTGCTTCAACTTCCCTCTTTAAAAAACATCTTAAAGAGCATCTGAAAACTCATTGGCTTTGTCCATGTACTAACCCAGACTGATATCCTTTTCCTCTTCCTGCTCTATTCCTCTAACCTATGCCTCCAAAACTAATTATTACTCTTTTCTTCTCAACATGACGATCAAATATAACTTTTTTCTTTCTTAACCAAATTGTGCTCATAGCTTCTAGTGTGTTTGATATATTGTTTAGTATTACTTTTACTAAAACTTTTTATAGTCTATAATTTTTAGTGTTTCTGTTGAACAATGCTGCCTCTGTATTGTGCTTTTATCATGTCCTTGTATAGTTTTATTTTATCACTGTTTGTGCTTGGAGCTTTTCTCCCCGGGCCTCTACTGAAAACGGACATATATCCAGCTAGACTAGCCCGGTCAACAAATGTAAAAATAAAAATAAATAAATATTCTCAGAGATAGGAGATAAAAGACCAACAGAAAAGAAAAGAGAAGGTATGCCAGCTGGTTAGTGCTTACAAATATCTGTCTTGCAAGCTCCAGCCCCTAGAATTATTGAAATCAATGAGGATTGGTATGTTGAACTCAAACATTTCTTCAGGATCACTTGTAGATGATGTCAACAGGATTATATAGGTATTACCAGATAGTCTAATAATCTCATCTGAAAAACACCCTTTTGCAGTTACCTTGATCTCCTGCTTTGAAGAAGTTACATTTAAATAAGCAAGGAAGCTCCTGGAGAAAACAGATACAAGATCTCGTGCTAAATGTAGCAAAATTCACACTATACTCCTGTTCATATCCAATTAGTAGACAAACTAACCTTTGACATTCATGTACAGTATAGCATTCCCTGCCTCTCCCTTTAAACACAGACTACTTATACCAAATTTTCATGTGCAGTAAGTCCTCAAGATTTTAGGCTTATTGCCTTCCTGTGTTCAATGTCCAAACCCTTTGGAGTTGATATCTAAGCAGATTTTGACTTTCAGCATGGCTGCACAATGATCAACAGCTTAACTTCCACCTTCCCACTGTGAAATCAGAAACTGAGAACAAGGAGTGCCATGGAAACTTTTTGTTTGGGTACAATTCAGTTACTGGCTAGTAAGTACACTGCCTAGATGCCAGCAAAGAACAAATTTGAAAAATGTAAAAGAAAATCAACCAGAAAAGGTGAAGAGAAAACACTGCTTGGGAAGGATTCTGTAGCTGTTCAGGAAAAAACAGTGTAAGCTTCAGCTTTGGTTCAAAAGATGGCTTCCAGCAATTTAGAGGAAATAATAAATCAGATGTGCTCAGATGTGATTAAAATAAACTGAATATTGAAGGAATCTATCAACTTGAAATACAAAAAGGCTGGAAAATAGAAGAAGCTTTAAATTATGTTCATATGAATTGATAAAAACTGCAAAAATCATAGGTTGAAATAAAGGAAAAACTCTTGAGTATAAGGCTTCTCAAGAAGAACAGTTTCAAAAAAATAGTGTTAGAGGGTAGCGTAAGCAGAGAAAAGTTATATTTTCTGCTGTACTATACAAGTGGAAGGACCCAACTGTATTAATTTTATGAAAGCACAGATAAACAATGGGACTGGTTTCCCACAGCAGGATTTGTTAATTGAAAGGGTATATTAAGTGTATGCTTCAAATCATGCCATGAGAAAGCAGCCAAGACCTCTATTAGTAAAGATACAGTCATGTTTTCAGAAAGAGTTGATCCTGAAAAAACTGTGGCAAAAGGGCAAAGTATTAAAAATTGGAGACCGATTATTTATAGAAAATAATTATTCACTGTACATCAGGCAGAAGAAAAACACATTTTTCCAGCAATCTGGTAAAGTTAACAGTAAGCTGTGAGCTGTTGTAAACATCTGTCTTCAGAGTACTTTTATGGAGATTCAAGTAATTGTTTTGATGTAGAACAGCCTAAGGAAGAAATGAAAATGTTTATCCAACAAAAAGTGAACCAACAAGCAAAAGGGGACTTTGTTTCTCATTTTTTGACAGCAAGGCTCATAGAAATACTTTGTCAGTGAAACATTTCCAGTGTTCCAATGGACAGTAGTTAAGAGACAGAAAAAAAGCACATAATTTGACTAGACAAATCAAGAATACCTTGGACTTGAACTAGAGTCTGGTGCTTGGAAATTTCAGATTAACAGGGAGAAGACCAGAAAAACTAGAATTAGTGAATGATGCTTTATAGTCTCCCATTTAATCATATTTGTGAAATACAGCTTTGCAAGAAAAAGTGGCTGAAAAAGACTGGACTTCTGTTGACTTTGTTAAACTTGTGGGTGGACTGTAAAGCATATGCCCCACTTTGTCATTAATGTTTAGAAGACCAGAAATGGAGGAAAGTAACTGCAAGTAAAACAATTTTTGTTCTTATTAGTATTTGTATAAAGGATTTGATTATAAAAATGCATGTTGTATATAGTAAAGCAGTTTTGTGTAGTCAGGGGTATTTTAAATGTGGGTTGGGGAGAGTCTTTCAGTGACTGTTGTATGTGTCAAAGATACTAAAGTAAGTCAGTACTTTTTTTTAGTTGTAAGAAATATAAGTTTTACCATATGGCAAGAGAAGAAAGGCTAGACAAAAGCAAGTTTAATATTAACATGCTGTAATCTTGAGCTGCTGGGGTGGGGGCTGGGCGGTATGTAAAATTGCACTGATCATATTATATGTAGAGTTGAGGCATTTTCACTTATTTTTTAAGGGCGAATGTCTAGATTAATAAGCTTTAAACAAGTGTGTTATGAAAGCAATTATGCTTTAAAAATAAGACAAAATGATGAAAGCTGTGAAAAATGCTAACGGTCTTCCATCTGCAAAGATATTAACTTCGTTTGTTTTTCCATTAGCAAATGCTCTGTGGGGGTCAAGAAGTCTGCAGCTGTAGGCAGCTGTACATTCTTTCAGAGTGAAATTTGCTAAGATTCATTGTGGAGTATAATGGCAAACAGTTCAGTGAAAAATAAAGTTTGAATTTATGGGAAGTGAATAAGAGATCGCAGCCTCCCTAATAGCCTTAATACTTTAATGCAATTAATAGAACATGGTACAATTTATTTTTATTTAAAGATAAGTGCCTTTTCTTAGGGATAAAGCGTAATCTTTTCTGAAAGTATATACGCTGTTTTTCACATTTGGGAGGGGAATAGAGAGAAGACAGACAGCACTCAGTGTAAGTGGGAGCACAGGCTGTAACATATGCTTTAGCATGGGTAGCCTTAATTTTAGGTTAGATATGCCCGTGGGTGCAGCTGCTGATTTCAGACTTTTTTCCTGTCTGGAGGATTACACTTTTTTTTTTCAAGATCATAAACAAACACACTTGTATGTGCCAGGAACTAGTCATGTTTTTAATAAAGAATAAGCACATTTGTTCACTGCTTTAATATGAACTTCATCAGATTCAGAACTCCCTCTTCAACCTCTTCCTTAAATACCAGTAAAACACTGCCATCTAGTGATAAAAATGAAAAACATTCATTGTGCACTAATTAAACATTGCCAGTAAATAAAATCAGTCATTTAAACTCACATGAAAAATTAAACCCCAAAATTGAGATGCCACTACATATTAACATACTGTAAAATTACATCATGTAACATAAGTACTCCCTGTTAAAATAAAAAAAAAAACTACTGAATATGCATACTTTTCAACAGGAGCAAACTATTAATCTAAAGTTGGTTGTTAATACCACAGGGATTTGTAGAATCCAGCAACACTTGCCAATATAATTCCCACTTTTCCACATATATTGGCCAATTACCCACTGTCATAGTGTGGAACCTTTTGTAACACACACACACACACGCACGCACGCACACACACACACACACACACACACACACACACACACACACACACACACACACACACACACACACACCCCACAAAAGTTAAAATCCTGACATTTCTTGGAGTGCCTAAATAAAGTGTTTGAGGTCTTTCTCACAGTGTAAACATGCTGATATATCTATATTTTCAAATCTTTTTCAGTTTTTTTCCAGAGTAAAAAGCCAAGTATGAAATATACTTTGCAAGATAAATCACCCCCTTAGTGTTACCGTTGTCCTTCCCATTAGGATAAATAGGTTTAGTAAATTTCCTGTCGTGGAATTCGCATTTTTGCTTATAAATCTACACTAGACACATGCTTTAAACTTTAAACATACCTTTTGCAGATATATGGACATTCTTTTTACTGTGACCTTCTTTTTCAAAAATCCTTTTTAAATTGGTTCCTGATCTATAAACCATTATTGGGCCATCTCCGAAAATGTTGGACAAACCCTATGTAGAAATGTAGTTGTTCCAATTCCTCTCTAATTTTGATTTAACTTTCTTGAAGTATTCCTGAAATCACATATCAGTGCTCTAGAAAAGATTTTTTAGTTCTTAGCATTGACTTGCTCATTTTCCTGGGAAGGTACTGCTTCACTACCTGCAATTCATATAATCTGAAGACCATGTTTCAACACTGGTCTATAAAACTTGAACCTACCTGTAATCACCTCACCCTTTAAACTTTCAACCAACTCTGTAGGATATTGTCTTTAAAAAAAAAACATCTTGCTCAAAACACTGTTTCATCATGAAACCTACTGTCATTAGTAGTAAGGCATGATATCCCATTAAACTTGCTTTTAACTACATTTTTCTTCTGCTAGGGTGGGTGATGGCTTTTATAATGTAATAAACTTTTTGAATAAGTTTCTTTCCTGTAAACTGACGAGGTAAATCTCTGTTCATTGACATCCTTACCAATGGTCATATCCAAAAAGTTTCTCATTTTTTGTCATATTGAACCTTAAATACCAAAACAAAGTCATACTGTTAATATACTTTAAAAAACTCATGTAGCTGCTCACCATTACCTGACCATAAAATAAAAATGTCATCCAAAAATCGCAAAACCTTTATGCAAATTGGGGATGATAAAACAAAAAGTTTCTCCCACCACCATTAATGAATTATCATTTGTGACATAGGCAAAATTACATGTATATTAAAATAATCAAATCATATTGACAATTTCACATTTACAAACATTATACATCACATATATTATTGTATACCATGTAATCAAAGCAACATTACATACATTATTCATTTCCCGCCTTGTCTTAAACCTCGTTCTTCCTCCAAAACATATTTCCACATGAATTGTTCCCGTAATTTACACTAATCACCTCCATCTCAAATGAACATAAGCAAAAAACACAAGAACTGAGCAAAGCTTCAAAATCACAGCACCGGGGTGAAAAATTCTCAAGTAGTTTAATTCTGGTACCTCAGCCTTTCACATTCATGGGTTCATAGATTGGTACTAGGCTTTCGGCCCTAGGGCCTATACAAGCCTAGCCATAACAATTCCCTGGCTATTTCTTCCCTGGACCAATGTCTAGCAGGGCGACTGACTTGATCCCCAGGGTGAATTTCCTTTCACCCATCCAATCATCAAGGTTCCTTTTGAAGAGGGTCAAAGAGGTGATCTGCTTGACATGTATGTGCAGTCTATTCCAGAGACTGGGAAGGCTCTGGGTCAGGAACCTATCCCTCCAGCATGTTTTGTTTGTTGTGATGACCAGGTTTAGATCCCTGGAGCATGTGGCTCTGAGGGATTGGGATTTCTTTAAGTGTTGCATGTTCAACAGCTCTGGGTTTGACATGGCCTTGTATGTTAAGCAGAGATCGCCTCTGAACAGACGATATGTGACAGAGTATAGCTGGAGTTTTTTAATATGGTCAGCATAGGGCATCTGCTTTAGGCCAGTGATTCTTTTAGTGAGGTATTTCTGTGGCCTTTCCAGTTGTTGCAGATGTCTTGAAAGGTACATACCAAATGGGGCATTGTATTCTATAATGGGTCTAATGAGGGATGAGTACAGTGGGACAATGACCTCCTTTTTTCTGGATGAGGTGTGCCACATAAAAGGATTTCCTGACTGTTGTGGCAATGTGGTTATTGAGGGTGAGACCACTGTCCACATGTGTCCCTAAGACTCTTATCACACTTTCGGTGTTTAGTGTACTGCCACCTGTGTGGTAATTCACAGGTACATGTTTTTTCCCAAAGGGGATAACTGTACATTTCTTGGCATTGAGCTTGAGCCCATGGCTCTGGCACCAAGCACCTGTTTCTGTAAGGCCGTTTTGTAGAGTATCCACATCATTTGGAGATTCAATAATGGCTCCCAGTTTGCACTCATCTGCGAACTTTGTTAGCCAGAGTCCCTTAGTGTTGGCCTGTACTTCAGAGAAGTAGATGCCAAACAAGAGCAGCCCCAGGACTGAACCCTGAGGTACTCCACTTGTCTGGAGCTGGATTTGAAGTCAGCTACTTTTACAGTGTAGGTTCTGTCAGTAAGCCAGTTGGCAGCCCATCGAGTGACATAGGGATTAATGCCCAGCTTAGTAAGTTTATCTATGATTCCAGAGTGGGGGATGGTGTCAAAGGCCTTGGCGAGGTCAGTGGGCATGAAGCCTGAGGTGAGGATATGATTAAACATGACACTTAGGTGAGGTGCCAGTTAGTTTTGTAGTTCATGTAGTACACAGCCTGGGATGTCAAATGGTCCCATGGATGCTGTATTCTTAGCTTTGGAGAGTGTGTTTTCTACCTGTGTGGCCGTTATTACCGGAATTTGGAAATCTTCCGGTATTGAGATGGGCCGTTTAGGGGGTGAGAGGGGGGGTGAAGTTGGCACTGAATCAATCTGCCAGGATACTGACAATATCCTTGGGAATCAGTATATCTAATGCCATTCTGTTGTAGCTCAGAGCAGATCTGAGCATTGCCATTTAGATTCTTGACATAGTTATAGAATGCCTTTTATTTTTGTAACTAGCTTTGGAGGATTTTATGAGGGATCTCAGCTTCTTACTGAGTCTGGTAAGGGAGTTTTTTGCATCCTGGGGTTTTCCTCTTTTCTGCAACAGTTTCTTCCTTTTGTTGTAAAGTTTGTTTATGGCAGGGGACCACCAGATTGGCTTCCTTTTTTTGGAGGAGGGCATTTTGATTCTATTTGGGATGGCACGATTCATGCATGAGTGGATGTGCTCGTACAGTGCCTTAGTGTAGGACTCAGCAGTCGAACTTTCAGTTCCCGTCGGCATGGGTGTCATGAAGTTTGTAACTTCTGACTTGAGTAGCATGAAGTTGGCTTTGGAGAAGTCTTTTATGGCGGTTTCCTTACTGGGGTGGGGGGGTCGGATGTGGATGTTAAGGGTGATTAGCTTATGCTCTGACCTGACCAACAAGGGGGTGACCAAAGGTGTGGGGCATCGATTTCCCATGTTGGTAATGACCAGGTCTTGGATATTGGAGCCCCTGGCTGGACTATGGATTAGTTGATCCATGGCATTGGAATTTATGAATTCCAAGAACTGTTGGGCAAAGGTGTTGGTACACGAGTAGTTTTCCCAGTTAATGGCAGGGTAGTTGAAATCACCCAGTATTAGGGTGTTTGATTGTATCTTAATATTTTCCATTATGTTTTGAAAGGTGTAGTGAGAATCTTGGGGCATAGTGGGGGATCTGTAGCAAGCTACAATTTGGATTGCAGTCTTACCTAGTGTTAGTTGCACCTGGAGACTTGCAGATGCATTGTGTTGGGCAACTAGCCTGTTGGTGTTAATATCCTTGGTGAATATGGACACACCTCCACCGTTAGTGTTTCGATCCTGGTTTGGTGGCCGAAAAGTGTGGTAAGAGTTGTAGCTTGGTATTGCAGGGCTGCTCTCTGAAGCCTTGAACCAGGTCTCGGTTACTGCACAGATATCGATGTTCTCCATTTTTGGAGTGCCTCGAGAGAGTGCATTTTGAGGTTAAGACTTCTAGCATTGAGTAGCATTACCTTCAGATTTTGCATGCTTGTACCTGTTACGATGGTGGTTTTGTCCTTTGAACTTTGCCTAAGAAAGGCACTATAGAGATGGCAAAAGCCTTAGCCAGTAACCTGAATCCCAGGGGCGACAGGTGCAGACCATCTCTGGCAAATCATTGTGGTCTGACAATCATGTCGTCCCAGGCAGAATAACACCAGAAGCTTAGCCAATTGTTGAAGTCAATCATTTTGTCCTTATATTGTGGTATCATTCTGGGCGAAGGCAGGATGCTACTCAGGGCTAGGGTCATACCTGCCTGGGCCACATGATCTGAGAGCTCTTCCATGTCTCTTTTCATGTAGTCCAGGGAGGTACATCACTCCAACATGGGCAATGACAGAGTCATATTTGTACTCGTCGTGTAGTGACTTGAGTGCATGCGTTATGTGGCAGATCCTGGCACCCGACAGGCAGCTGACTGTAATTTTCTCCTTGTTCAGCCTGGTGTGTGGGACATCAGTGTGCCTGACTATAGGGCCACCTATGACTAAAATGTTTGGTACGTTGTCTTGTCTTAGGAGCTGTTGCTGGGTGGCACACTGGTGTTGTGAGCTATGTGACACTTTGGTTGTGATTGGTGTTTGTTTGCATTTCAGCTTCCGAGGTCCTTGTTGCTTGGGCAGGTTACAATTAAGGGCCTCCGCATATGTGGATTTAGTATTGCTATGTGTGGGTGTTGGTGGTGTGAGTTTAGAAGGGTTATGAGTTGCTTGAGGTGTAGTGTGGGTGTTAACCTTCTCCTCTTGACTGTCTAGCACATACTTGGGTGTATAGAGCTTTGCTTCCAGTTTGGCTATGTAATTGCATCTCTCACAGGTTGTAGTGTTGGGTGTTAGGAGGAGAGGGGATGTCTTTGTACACGAGGCAATTGCTGCATTGCCCCAGTATGCCCAGATTCACCAGGTGGACAGGAGAAATCAATGGAAGCTGACCCTTGGACATGCCTGGTTTGGTGCTTTTTTTGTAAAGTACAGGAAGTGTTTTTCCTTACCTTAGCAAGGTACTTTGCAATTATAGGCTGTTTAGTGCCTATGATTAATTTCTCCTTATTAATTAGGAGAGTTGAGTGCTTGTATCAGTTTGTGGCTTCCTAGTGCTTTCCAGCAGGTATTAGAGCAAGTGCTGATGCTTAAAGGTAAGATGAAAAAAATGGTTTATCCTAAACACTGCAGTGTACACTAGAGAAGTTAGATGTGAAAGTAGGTAACTTCAGTTTTACCTGTCTAAAAAGTTAAGTTTTAGTGGAGAGTCACTATTTTTAAAATAGAAAGATAGATTGAAAGAGGGTGATCACTTTTGTATTCTGGTACTATGGAATACAGTAGGATGGCCAATAAATTTAAATAGCTGAAGGGGAGTGATTTCACAAAATGATAATTTTGTGCATACTCACACAAGCCAGTGAAAGCAGAGATGAAATGAGATATATGGTCAAATTAACATAAGAGGCAGGCAACTAGAAAGACAGTGGTATTTAAGAACACAACAGTAACATGGTGGGAGGGTCGGGGAAAAAATTTCTGCCTGACTCATAAGAGACAGAGCTGTGGTCTCTTTTGAAGTTTTAATATGCAGTTAAGGGCAGAATACAAGTAAAACACAAGATAAAGAAAATAATCACAGTATTCAAAATATTAGTGTCTTTCGGCTTTTCCCAGTTAGGGGTCGCCACAGTGGAACACCAATCCGCTAATGATTGGTAGTTGATTTTTACATGCCGAGTTACCAGCCCTGATGCACAACCTTCAACGAAGGTACGCCCATTCACGCATGTCTCCACGCAGAAGACGCTTTAGCTGAGAATCGAACCGGACAGCGTCTTACTGTGAGGCGACAACGCTACCGCAGCACCACCACCATAAAAGGCAATAAACTAATACAACATACAACAAATAAAAAGCAAACTAACCTTTCCTTCACAGCAAAGTGTAGCAGAGTCGGGGTGAGCCTTTCAGTTCTTGTGTTTTTGCTTTTGTTCCCATAATTTCCATTTTTTATGTAATTTACTCCTACCCTTTCTAAAGATCCTGCTTTTTGTTCTTTTGTCTCTGTTACAATTTTCAGTACTTCAAGTATAGTTGGTTTAGATTTTGATTTCCATTTTCTAGTGCTTGCATTTTTGGCAGCCCCAGAATTAAACGTAATATAGTCTTACTATGGCTAGGCAATTCAGATCCTGTATCCTAGTTCAAAACATAATTTCCTTAGTTACACTGATTTGTTTGCCCAATATTCCTGACAGAGTACTATGTAGGGAATTTTTAAAGTCTGCCAAGACCATTACACTCTGAGTATATATGCTCCCAGGTATCTGTTTCTTCCCCATGACACCTCCAACATTTGCAAGCTACCTCAGGAAAAAATTCTTTGGCATTTGCTTGGGGTATACAAGTATCCTAAAAGTTCTAGATTCTTTTGCATATTTTGTTGCATATTTGGGAGCCATATACATGTCCTCCTATTGTTTCTTATCTAATCTCTTTACAATTTTTTCTTACCTCCTCTGATTGATTCTTATAGTTATTGTGTAGTATTTTATACCATACAAATTAGTGACAAAACAAAAACATCTGTGAATGGAAGTAGCACTCTGAGAACTAAAAAATTATTTCCATTGCCAATTTCTGCAGTTGTAGTTGGGATTAAAGACATTATCATAAAGTACTGGAAAATTACAGTTGGCAACAAAGATTTGATGGAAGTAATTGGACCAAAACCTTTGTTTTCTTATAATAGAACAAAACTATATCAAGTCTTTTTTTAACATAATTTATTAGTCCACAATTTTAGTGAAGGTTATTTTGGGACTTTTAAATATGGATGTTGCAAACAGTGCAGGTACAGATCTGAAGGTTCATGTATTCATATTAAACATCCAGGAATGCAGGTTTGGGCAAAGAAGAGATTTACATTTCAGTCTGAAGGTGTTGTGTATTTTGCTCAATGTTTTTATGTGGGCAAGACCATAAGAAAGTTATACAAAAGGGATTTATGAACATCAACTGGCCATCAGAAATAGAGATGAGAAAAATGTACTTGAGAAACATGGCTTTGTTTGTAAAACTTTTAGATAGTTTTCTTTTTTTGTTCTTGATTATATATTTGTTAATGTCACTAGGTGGAGATCTTAATGCACTTTTGGAAAGTAAGGACAGTAAAGAAACAATGTGGCAGATCAGGCTAGCATCTGATAAATGGCCTGGGTTAAAAGGTTCTGTAAATATTAATTGTTTTTTTTTTTTAAGATTGCAGAGGATTTCATTCTTTGCTTGTTTATTTATAATTATATTTTGTATTTGATTCACTTTTGTTAAGACATATATTGGTATTTAAATGTTGGTCATTGGTATATTTTGATTAATTGATCATGTGATTCGTGTTATAAAGAGTAATTGTATGTGTCTTTTGTGTTCTGGTGAAGTTCTAGATGTGTATTTATTAAATGGAATTAAAGTGCTAAACAAATTCCCAAGTGGTTGATTTTTGTGTCACTTACAACTCTGAATGGTCTTTTAGCCCTACTAGTTATTCTTTTTTAACAGCAGCTTCCATTTTAGATTCAGTTAAAAACTCAAGCAGTACAGGTCTTTCATTTAGGATTCCCCTATCTTTTTCTCCTCGTCTATACTCCAATATCAATCCCTGATAGTGAATGCAATCACTAGCCTGCAATCCAAATGACTTCTTGACTCTTCCCATTCTATTACCTTTTCGTTTCTGTTTTTCCCAATACTTTGGATAACTGCCAGCTTCCTCCAGTAAATTCTAGCCCTTCTTGCCTATTCTGTATTTGGAGTCATCCTTATTGACAGAGTCTCTTTTCTCAATTCCCATGTCGGCTTAGTTCTTTGTATATTTTCTGCTACTTTATGAGTATAATATAATGTATGACTGTTGTTGTCCTTAATAATCTGTGTCCAAAATCCCACTCTTTCCTTATTTCTTGAATTACCCCCTCTTCCTTTGCTTCAACATCATCCCTTTCCATTTTGAAGTGTAGTTGTCTGCTTGTATTATGTAGAAGAGCCTCAACTGCGTAGCTGTAAAATATCCCTTCAAATGAGGTAATCCTAAACCTCATTGTTCTGTTTGGAGGTTCAGCTTATCCCACTTGACTCTTGCCTTCTTTGCCTCCCAGATAAAATTCTTCAACTCTTTATAGTTACTATCTTCAACTTCTCCTCGGGTTAGTGAGAAAAATATATCTGATGTGTATAAAACTAAAGGGACTAAAAACATTTTTACTGCTTGTATTTTGCTATCCATATCCATATGCAAGAACTTCCAGTTTCTCAGTTTTTATTTTAACTTTAGTTTAGTCTCTTCCCACATATCCTTAACTTCCATAACAGGATCCTTTTTAATTCATACTCCATTTTCTCATATCCCCATAAATATTCATATTGCTGAATCAATTCATGTATCAGTACATAGTTTATAGCTATAGCCTTTGTGTTATTTTATATCCTGAAAAAAAAAACAGAAGTTGTTCCACAGCACTGAGATGCCCTTTTCTGATTCCATCAGGTACAAAATATCATTTGACAATAAAGCCAACTTCTGTTGAACACAATACCAATGATATCTTTGAACTTGCGTATCTTATTTTCTCTGCCAGTGGTTCTAAATATAATGCAAATAACAAAGGGGAAAATGACACTGCTGCCTATTTCTAGTGTTCAGACACAACTTATCAAAGAGGAACCCTCCCAGTTTGATTTTTGCCTCTGATCCCACATATATCCTTCTAATTGATCTTATTATTGTGTAAGGAAATGCAAATGCTTCCATTGCCCTACTCATAAAATCCCAGCTTACTCTGTCAGATGCTTTCTGTGTAGCAAGACCCACCAAAAGCAACAGTATTTTCTTACATTCTACTTTTCTCTGGATCATCATTGTTCTATTAATGTTGTCAAATGTTTGCCTTCCCTTACAAAACTGCATTGATCCTTATCTATTAATTTTGGCATCACCTTTGCCATTCTTTTAGCCATTATAGACATAAACACTTTATACTTGTGGTTTAAAATTGAAATGGGCCTACATGAAGCTGGATCTGATAGGTCTTCGCTGTCTTTAGGTATTACAGCAACCACAGATTTTTCACAGAGTGTTGGTGCCTCCACTCCTTTTAAAATACTGTTAAACAAAACCTTCCAGATATTTGTCACTTTCTACCCTCCTAGCTTCCAAACTTCCAGTGGAATCCCTTCTGTTCCTGGAGACTTTTTTTTGAAGATCGGTTATACATCACCATTTTTATCTCATCTCCTCTCATCTCAACTGTAAGTGTTGAGCCTCATTTACCTTTAACGCTGTCATGTTTAAATCTTCCATAAATATTTCCATTTATGCTTTTTCTTGATTCCAACACTCCTCTACTTTTTACAAATTTTCATAACATTTCCAAAATATATCAAATACCTCTACAGGATCTCTGGTTATTTTTCTTGATATAGGCTCCCTAAGTTTGGCAACAACCTTTTCTACTTTCTTTGCCTAAGTCATTGTGTCAGAATTGTTTGTGCTCTGGAGTTGTTATAACAAAACAGTTGCTTAACAGTAGTCTTTCTAAAGTCATGCATATTATCCAGGTACTCCCTTATTTTCTCTTTAGCACTCTGCAGTTGGGCCTGTTTTTGTTCTGTGAGATTCCCCCTTTTCTGTAATACTTAAACCTTTGAAAACCTCTCTGAATAATTCTTGTTACTTATTAAACCAAGAAACAAAAAACAGTCCGACTACCACAGCTAAAACCATAAATGTAATAAATTCAAATGAAATACAAACTAAATAAAAAACGGATAAACACTTTCACACAAACAGTGTGCTTCATCAGTTCCGTAAAAACAGACAACCAACAGAGAATACTTAAAATACATATAGCCAATCAGATACTGAGGATTCAATGATTTAACAACTGGGTTTTTAAAGCCAATTTTAAAGGAACATTAACATTAATCCCTGAAGATCTATGTGCTTGCAAGCATGCTATCGATTTCATTTCTATGACTTTAGTCTTATTTGTAATGTCACCACCTCTAACATTGCATTTAGTAATTTCTAAAACCATAAAGGTAAAAGAGTGCCCCTCATTATGACTAATGGGTTTATACAAAGCATTAAGTGGGTTCTTCCTTGTAATATCAGCCAGGTGCTGTAGTACACGATCTTTCAGGTACTTGTTGGTTTTACTCACATAGAATGCCTCACAATGCACACAGTTAGCCAAATAAACAAGATTGCTGGACCTGCAGCCTGAGTGAAAATGTAAAATGTAAAAGTAAACCCCTTAAGAATATTGGGATATATAAAAACATTGCTACAAGACATTATCTCTTTTTATATCTCTTTTTTTTTTATTAAATTGTTTTATTACGGACTTATTCCACCAATAAGGAAATGATGGCTTATTATTCTCTCTTTTCACTGAGGAATAGACACAAGCCTGCAGATATTCTTCAGTAATTTGATATCCATAACAGCTGTCTAAACTCTGTGCCTGGGTTTTCCAATCTTTGTTAGCTGCAAAAGTAAATTTTGTAAGGTACCTTTGTCACATTCCTATTTCAGTGATTGTAAGATGGAATGGTTTATTGTGTCTTAATACAAAATATACAGAACAGTGGTCAGACGTACCCAGAGGAGAAAGTAATTTTAGAGGTGACCTTTTCAGATACATTACTGATAATAATATCCAGTGCGCTATTTCCTCTACTATTAAACTTAACTAGTTGAATCATTGCTTGAAAATGCAAAATATGAATAAATTCCTTGTCAAGATATTAGATGCCACTTAGTATATTCCAATCAATTCTGGGGTAGTTAAAATCCTCAGTAAGTAATATTTCACATTCTTTATTCAGAAAGTTGTCCAGATTCTTTAGATGTTGCCGATGGGAACTGCTGTCCATACTTAGGGAGCAGTATGTAAGAGCTATATAAGTTTGTAGAAGTACCATTAAGAATTTGAACAATTAAAGTTTCATATACCTGCTCAGACTTGATGAGACAAGATGTTATAGATTTATATACCCAGAATGCAATACCACATCCCCTAAGATTTTCACTTGTGTATTTATATTTAATAAAGTCCCCTAACAAATGACTTGAAGAATTCAAGGACTCAGTGACAGCAATGATTGTATACTGATGCTTAGCAATTAATACTGACAGTTCTTCAAATTTATTTCCCAGGCTTCTAGCATTACAAAGGAAACAGTTAACAGGGTCTCTAGATTTTTTTTCACAAAGTGCTGTGTACTTCACACTTTGTTTTTCTTTTTCCAGAAAGTTTAGCAGCTGTGAAGTAATTTTACTGGCCATAAAACTTTGGGTGGCTTTATTACCGGTAGACTGTAAAGACCCATCAGACCCGTGTCAGTTTTAAACTATGATTAAAAAGTGTTTATACTAGCTAAAAGAATGGCAATGGTGTTTCCAAAATTGATATATATGAATGAGTGTGGTTTTGTGAAGGGGAGGCTAAACTTTGACAACATTCATAGAGTAATGATGATCCATAGGAAAGCATAATGTAAGAAAACACAACTGTTGTTGGTGGGTCTTCATGCAGAGAAAGCATTTGACAGAGGAGGCTGGGGTTTTGAGTAGGGCAATGGAAGTATTTGCATTCCCTGATAAAATAATAAGGCTAATTAGGAGGATATATGAAGGATCAGTAGTAAAAATTAAAGCGGGAGGTTTCTTCACTGATAAATTGTGTTTAAACAGAGGAACAAGACAGGGTTGTCCTCTTTCCCTGTTATTTGCTGTATATTTAAAACCATTGGCAAAAAAATAAGGGACTCATTAATGCAAGGATATAATTGGTGTGGTAATCAAGTAAAGTTGGTTTTAATGCAGATGATATTATTTGGTACCCTATAACTCCAGAAAAAGGCAACTCATTGTTATGGAACAGTTTGAGACAGTTTCATGTCTTTTTGACATACTAAGTTAATTAAGATAAAACAAAGGCTATAGCCATAAATTATGTACCCACATATGAATTGGTTCAATAATACCCATATTTATGGAGACATGATAAGATGAAGTATTTAGGAGTGAGTATGGATTAAAAAGGTTTATGTTATGGCAGCTAAGGATATATGGAAGATGACTAAACAAAAGGTAATGCAAACACCAAGAGACTAGAAGCTCTTATTTATGGATATGAATAGTAAGATGCAAGGAGTGAAAATGATTTTAGAAACGTTAATTTTATGTACAGGTCAAGCATATTTTTATCAACTGGTGAGAAGTTGTGAACAATAATAAAAAAGTTGAAGGAATTTATCTGGGAGGTGAAGAGGATAAGAATAAAGTGGGATCAGCTGATCTTTCCAACAGAGCAATGAAGTTTAGGATTATTTTATTTGAAGGAATATTTTAAAGTTGTACAGTTGAGGCTGATGTACATAACACAAGCAGAAGGTTATAATTCAAAATGGAAAGGGGTGATGATGAAGCGGGGGGAGGATTAAGAAATAAAGAGCAAGTGGGATTTTGGATGCAGATCCTCAAGGAGAATAATAACCATATAGAATGTTATATTCTTAAAGTAGTAGGAAGTATTCTAAAAATTAAGCCAACACAAGAATAGAGAAAAGTAATTTTGCCAATAGGAGTGACTGCAAGTAGGGGTACAGAATATAGGCTAGAGGGAGCTGGAAGTTACTGGAGAAAGCTGGCAAAGGAACCAATGTATTGGGAGAAAATAACTAGAGAGGGAAAAGTAATAGAGTGGGATGAGACCAAGAAGATGTTTGTACTGCCTTTCCTACTAGGGATTGATACTAGAGGAAAGTCAAAGAGAAAGGGATAGGGGAACCTTAACTGAAAGGCTTGTTCTGGTGTGGCTTGTAAAACAGAAGATGAGTTTAAAAAATGATATTTATTAGGGCATGTGATATCCCTCCTCTGGGCCAGTGATCAAGGAGCCACAATCCTCACCATTGACACCAGTGGGGAACGTTCACTTTGAGGGTAAAATAAGCACACACAGTATTTTCAGATGCAGCTCTCTTCACCAAGCACAATCTCCCTTAAAGAGCACAAAGGGAATGCACACTCCAGTCCCTGGGCTTGACTTCTGGTCCAGGCCCCAATAAGCCTCCACACTGACCAACTCAGAGTTGAGCTGTCAGCCTGGTGTTCCAAGCCAAGTCCTCCACCACCCTCTGTGTGAAATTAGTGATTTGTGTCCCTGTTCCAAATAGCTGGCAGACACTCTTTGAGATGTCATTTTCGCACACACGCACGCACGCACACACACACACACACACACACACACACACACACACACACACACACACACACACATACCTACCTACCTACCTACTTGGGAAAGGTTGGCACAGATTTACCTGCTATGCCACCTCCACCCAGACTATAAGGTAGATACTGCCACCAGAACATCCCAAAGCCAGCTACACTAAGGATATTACCAGTGTACCCAATTATACTTAGGTTCATAGGTTCATACTAGGCTATCTGCACTAGGGCTTTTATAAGCCTAGCCAGAGTGTGTTTGGCTTTCGCCACCCATTTTAAATTAATTTTGCTATGCCCTTTTTCGAGGTTAGTATACTGTGCCTCTGTCTAACAGTGACACAGAAGTGATACCCGGGGTAAACCTACGATCTCCCATCCTCTCATCAAGATTCCTCTTGAAGAGAGTCAATGAGGGACTCTGCCTAACCTGGACTGGGATTTCATTCCAGAGTGAAGGGAGCCTCTGGGTTATGAATCTGTCCCTCCAGCATGTCCTATTTATTTCAGTGCTGAGGTTCAAGTCTCTCGAGCGTGTAGCTCGATGGGATTTGGATTTTTTGAGGTGCAGCATGTCCATTAATTCCGGGTTGGACATGGCTTTATATGTCAGGCACAGATCGCCTCTGAGCAGGCGGTATGCCACTGAGTAGAGCTGGAATTTCTTTAACCGGGCAGCATATGGCATCTGTTTGAGCCCTTTGATCCTCTTGGTGAGGTACTTTTGGGGTCTTTCCAGTTGCTGCAGGTATCTGGTAAGGGACATCCCAAAAGGGGCATTGTACTCAATTATGGGCCTGATGAGGGATGAGTAAAGAGGCACGATGACCTCCCCTGATCTAGATGTGAATCCCTTAAGATTAGGTGGGCTAAATAAAATGTTCTTCTAACTACTTTGGCCACATGGTTGTCAAATGAGAGATTGCTATCAACTTGGGTCCCCAGGTCCCTAATTACTACTTCTGTACTTAATGGATTACCACCTATGTGGTAATTTGTGGGTACTTTGTTTTTGCCAAAGGGGATGACTATACACTTTTTGGCGTTTAGCTTGAGGCCATGGCTCTGGCACCAGTTGTCTGTTTCTATGAGGCCCTTTTGGAGGATGCTTGTGTCGGCTGGAGAGTCGATTATGGCACCCAGTTTGCAGTCATCTGCGAACTTGGTCAGCCACAGTCCTTCAGTGTTGGCCTGTACCTCCGAGAAATATATACCGAACAAGAGAGTTCCCAGGACTGAGCCTTGTGGGATGCCACTTCTAACTGGTTTGGAGTCTGACATGGCTCCAGCAATTCTAACCATGTGGGTTCTGTCCTTGAGCCAGTTTGCAACCCATCTAGTGACATAGGGGTTTATATTTAAGCCGGTGAGCTTATCTATAATGCCCGAGTGGGGTATTGTATCGAAGGCTTTTGCGAGGTCCAGGTAGGCTGTGTGGACCACCTTCCCCTCGTCAATGGCCTTGGTGACTGTTGCAAAGAAATCAACCAGGTTTAAGAGGCAGGATCTGCCCTTAACAAAGCCGAACTGGGTAGGATCCAGTGTCTGTAGGTCCCCAATATCTTTATTTATGAGGTCCATGATGATCCTTTCCATAGCTTTGCAGACCAAGCTAGTCAGGCTTATGGGGCGATAGTTTCCAGGATCTGTTGAGGCACCACCTTTGTGGAGAGGGACCACTGTTGCTGTACACCACTCTTTGGGTACATATCCTGTAGTAAGGCTGAGATTGAACAGTAGTTTTATGTTTGGGTTTAGCTCTTCTTGGAGTTCATGTAGGACGCAGCCCGGGACACCGTCTGGTCCCATCGATGTTGTGTCTTTTGCTTTGGAGAGGGCGGCTCTTACCTGAGCATCTGAGATGTCAGGGGGGCAGCACTCTGCTGGGATAGATATTTGCCCTTTTGCTGGGGAAGGGGGGGGGAGTTTGCGCTGAACCTGTCCGCTAGGATGTTGGCAATGTCTGTGGGTTCGGTGTATTTTTTGTCATTTTGGACTAATTCTGAGCATATCTGGGAATTCCCACACAGGTTCTTAACATAACTAAAGAAAGCCTTGTGATTATCCTTAGTGTCCTGTGCAATTTTTCTCTCAAAGCTGGCCTTAGCCGATTTTATGAGTGCCCGTAGTTTTTTGCTAATACTGATCAGAGATGCCTTCCCTTTGTGGGATTTTGCTCTATCATGTAGTAGCTTCCTCCTTCTATTGTATAGTTAGTTTATGGCTGGGGTCCACCAGACAGGACGTCTGCCTTTGGAGATTGGGTCTTGGCTTTATTTGGGATTGCAAGATGCATGCATTCCTGAAGGTGTTTATAGAATGCGTTTATAAAGGAGTCTGCAGTCTGGGCCGTATTTTCCACAGGCCCGGGGGCTTTGAAGGATTCCACTTCGGTTTTGAGGAGTGTGAAATTTGCTTTAGAGAAGTCTTTCACTGTGGTTTTCTGGGCAGGGGGTGGGGTCGGGATGTGACTATCCAGTGAGATTAGTTTATGGTCTGATCTTACCAGTGAGGGATACACTTCTGGTCTGGAGCATAGAGTCCCCATGTTGGTGATGATCAGGTCCCGTTTGTTTTCCCCTCTTGTGGGAGTGGTAACAAGTTGTTCCATAGCATTTGAGTTTATAAATTCTAGGAACCTTTGGGCTAGGGTGTTGGAGCTAGAGTAATGTTCCCAGTCTATGTTTGGGTAGTTGAAGTCGCCCAATATAATGGTATTTGGAGAGACCTTCATATTTTCCAGTGTTCTCAGGAAGGCCGAGTGGAGTTCCTGGGTTTGGGAGGGTGGTCTGTAGCAGGCTATAAACTGGAAGGCAGTTTACCCACTGTTAATTGCACATGGATAGTCTCTGATGCTTTGTGCTGTGCCACCAACCTGGAGGTGTGGGTATATTTGACGAATATTGATACTCCCCCTCCTTTTGTGGTTCGGTCCAAGTTTTGGGGCCGAAAAGCATGGTATGAGGTATAACCTGGTAGTGCTGGGGTGCTCTTGGGAGCCTTGAACCAGGTTTCTGTTACTGCAAAGATATCGATGTTCTCCATGCTAAGGAGAGTTTTGAATGCGTGCATCTTGAGGTTTAGACTTCTGGCGTTGAGTAGCATTACTCTTAGTTTCTTATCCCTTGTGATACCTATGGAGGTGGGTTTGTCTTTTGAGCCTTGCCTAAAAAAGGCACTGTAGGGGTAGCAAGAGCCTTTGCCAATATCCGACAGCCCAGGGATGACAGGTGCAAGCCATCCCTAGCGAAGCATCGTGGCTTGTCGAGCATGTCATCCCAGGCTGACAGGCATTGGATCCCCTGTGAATGACACCAATACTTAAGCCAATTGTTGAAATTGATCATCTTGTCTTCATATTATGGCATCATTCTTGGTGAGGGTAAGATGCTACTCGAGGTCAGGGTCATACCGGCCTGGGCTACATGCTCAGAGAGCTCTTCGGTCTCTTTTCATGTAGTCCAGTTAGGTACGTCTCAGGTCATTCACACCAGCATGGACAATGACTGAGTCATATTTGTACTTGCCTTGGAGTGACCTGAGTGCTTGTGTTATGTGGCGGATCCTAGTGCCTGACAGGCAGCTCACCGTGACCTTCTCCTTGTTCAGCCTGGTGAGCAGGACGTCAGTGTGCCTGACGATAGAGTCACCTATTACAAGTGTATCAGGTGTGTTGTTTAGCCTTAAGGGCTGTGACTGTTCGGCACACTGGCTTTGTGAGCTATGTGTTGCACGTGTTTTGTTTTAGGGTAGCGGTTGCTTGGGTGTCTGCTTTGGAGGTCTCTGCTGCTTAGGCAGATTTTTATTTAGAGCCTCCCGAGTATGTTTTTGTGTGTTTGTGTTTGGTTTGCTGTCGTGGTAGGTCTTTGTGAGTCTGGAATTGTAGTGAGTGTGGTTTCCTTCTCCTCCTGACTGGTTACGCCAGTACTGAGTTGAGAGAGCTTAGCCTCCAGTTTGGCTATATGGTTGCATCTCTCACATGTGTTGGAATTTGTTGGGAGGAGTAGAGGGTTGTCTATGTACATGAGGCAGTTGTAACATTGCTTCAAGACTCCCAGATTCACCAGCTGGACTGGAGAGGAGATTGACAACTGACCTTTGGACATGCTAGAATAGTATTGGGAATTCTTTTATAATTGAAAAAAGGGCCAATGGGGAACAAGGTACTCAAGGGGAGTTTGTGAGTGGGTAGTGCTTTCAATTTTTTAGTGCTGACTTAGTGAGCAAGTGCCAGGTAACTTAAATGCAATGTGTTACAGGTAACTTAAATGCAAAAATGACAAACAGTAACTTTCTTTCAAGTGAAACAAGGAAATAAGTACAGTAAGCAATGTATCACTAGGGATCCACAGAAGTGCTGAAAAGCCGCGTTTTAGGTGAAATTGGCGTTTCAGGGAAATAAGCAAACAAACAAGCATACAAACAAAGCTAGATTCAGCAGGCCTGGATCTAGTCTATGCTACAGCAAACAAGGTGTACCAATTTCAGTAAGAAATAGTTAAAATATGCAGGCACTATAAGCCTTTAACCAGAAATTCCCAGCTCAGAAGGGCAGAGTCCAGCCTCTCCTCCCACAAGAGTGCAGACCACGAACCTTCTTAATGTAAAATAACTGGCCTAAAACCCAAGTGCTTAAACCAGAACTAATACACTTTTAGAATAACAGACACTGAGCCCTCAGTCAGCAGTTCCAACTTAGAAGGATGTAAGCTACCTGTCCTGCCACCACAGTGCAGGCCACAAACCTTCTTAATGTAAAACAACTGGTCTGAAGCCCAAGTGCTTAAACTAAAAGGCTTAGAATGAGTTACACCAAGCAGTAATAAATACAACTGAGTACTTTTAAGATGACGCAAAAGCAAAATAAAGTAGGAAGAAACACAAATACAGCAAAAGCAGATACATTTTTTTTTTATGTGGAAAGAGAGAAAGGAAAGAGAGAAAGGAGTAGCAGAAACTAAGCTGATTGGCCTTCTCAAATGTTCTCCCTGTACTTGGTAGAATGAGGTAATGACACTAGACTGGGAGGAGGGTCCCAGATCAAATTTACACTAGCGGCGGGCAACTACAAAGCCACCAACTATAAAAACACTATACCAACAGAGAGGGAGGGTGGGAAACAAACTGCAGAAAAGTGAGCCTTTAAATGAAAGTTTTAAACAGTTAAAGGAGCTTCTAGAGAAAAGAGTTTAACTGCAACAAGTTATCAGAAACAAACAACCCAACAGATGCTTAATAAAAGTGGACAAGTTCCAGTTAATACCTCACACTCAGTGAAACTAGCTAGAAAAATGCACAGTACACAAAGTGCTATAAATAACAAAGAAATAAAGAACAAAATAAACAAAAAACAGGATACTTAATGTTATATATTATAGCTCCACATTTCCTCAGTGTCCTTCCTTCGATCAAGCTCAGTGTGAAATGGCAGAACACTTGGTAAAATTAATGCTTATACAAATGGTAGCATTTCCAAGCAGCAAGACTTTTAGCAATGCCACTAAATAAATGCAAGTGTGCTCAGAGGTTAAGATATTTTCTAAAAGACCAGCCACAGTGAAAGGTTTTGACATATTTATTAAAAAATAAGTAAGACAATACTGAATATCTATTCAGAGTGAACACCTGAGTTTCAGTTCAAAGGAAATATAAAAACAAGACAGATGGAAAGGTTAAGACAGATACAGAAAAACAATATTTAGCTAGCCTCACTATATTTTCGTAACTGACTGAAGAATTAATGTTCCCTACTTACTTGTTAGAGTAAGGCAAGATGAAATGGATGAGTGTCTTTGTTGTCAGTTCCAATAACAAAGTGCTGAGTGCTACTGATACATCTCTCACTAGTATCTAAATACAATTTAATGCTGACTATAGAATGACATCACATCTGGTCCCCCCACTCTGTGCTTCCCACACTTACTCCCTCTCTAAAAACTTGAGCCAGTATCAGGCACAGCTTTGTCACAATACACACCCAGACCTTTGCTAAGGTGTATTTCAGCATCTGGAAGATATAAAATAATTCCAGCACTTCTACCCTTCTCATAGAAAGGCTTCTCATAAACATTGCCTCTCTGGCTGCATTCACACCTGTGAGATAGAATCTTTATTGCCTAAACCAAGTAATTTAATTTCAGGCTATTTTTCTTAAGGTTAGCTGGGCTGAGCTTAACCCCTTCCCTTCCAGTATCCTCTGTTTATTACATTTCAGTAGTTGCAACAGTACAGCTTGGCATACATGTATATTTCTTTTCTGTCCAGCAGGACCCATTGTTTATATATTTTAAACACAAGCAGCTTTACAAATACATTTTTAACACAAGCATCTGTACAAATCAGTTTGATACTCAAATGACATATAATTCTTTACAAAACTCCAGCTAGCTCTGCTGATATTACACATGCACTGCCCTACTCTCTCTGGCATAGCTGGCACTATCTCACATCATCAAAGGGCATATAAAATATTGCACGATAACTATAAGAATCAATAAGAGAAGGTTAGAAAAGATTGGGAAGAGAGACTGGAAAAGCAAATTTACAAGGTAACAATGGGATGACATATTTATTTCTCCCAAGTATGCAAAAAGTCCAGAACGTTTAAGATCTTTGCTTGGAAGTGTTCGCATGCATATCTTTATACCCCAAGTAGACCTTGTTGAATTTTTGCTGTGGTAGATAGCAAATGTTGGAGATGTAATGGGAAGAAAGTGGTAACTGGGAATATGTCTTTTGGGAGTGTAATTAGTTGGCAGATTTAAAAAATTCCCAATAGAGTACTAAATCAGAAATATTGGATGAGGTGTTGGCTGTAACTGAAGATATTTTTGAGCTTGGAAACAGGATCTGAATTGCCTAGAGTTAGTAAGGTCTTATTAGGTTTAATTCTGTTGGCTGCCAAAAAAGCAATTACTAGGAAATGGATATCAAAGTCTAAACCAGCTGTATTTGAAGCAGTGAATATTATAAAAAAAAATAAAAGAACTGCAAGAGGGATCTTTAAAAAAGGGGGAGCAAATTACTTTGAAATAAATGGAAATTATGAGTTTTAAGGGAAGGCAGGAATTCAGCCATGTATGCAATATTGGACTGGAGATAATTACAAAAAAGATGAGATATTTGATGTAAAATGAACGCAAATGGAAAAAAAATAATATGGTTTGTTTTCTTTCTTGTTGATGTATATTTGCTTATGTGTTAAGTGATAATTTAATAAATGTATTTAAAAAGTTTCTAAGTGGATTCTCTACCATGTAAATAAATGGACTGATAATTGTTGTGTAACATCGTTTCCCCAATGCTTTTAACATAATGACAGTTCTGCATTTAATTTTTGGCATTGTTTACCATAACATGAATAGTGACTTACAACTGGGATCAATTGTCATGATATGAGCTTTTGAAACTGTTAAGAATGCACTTGTTAGCCAAAATGGAAAAGTTATAGTTTGGAGTAGGAACAATCGTATGGTTACAGAATTGCAGCTCTTTTCAGGTTTCTGTTGATTCAGCACTGTCAGAAACAGTTTCCCCTGTGGGGTACCCCCAGGGTTCAGTTTTAGGGCTATTGTTCTCACTTTGTATTAGTGATATTGCATTTGACCTACGTTCTTTAAGTTTAGCATTTTGTGCCAGTGTTAATGTACTACTAAGCACAGAAGGTTCAGTGGTCAAACGTCATCAAAAACTTTAACCAGACTTCACAAAACTTTGTACTTGGACTCATAATAATTTATAAATCCCAACAGATTTAGAATAGTGTTATTTGCTATGGATCTATGTCATGCAATCAAAAGTCCAAAGCATCGAGCTACAAACAACATCAACAATACATAAACCAGCAAAATCACAAAAACATATATATATATATATATATATATATATATATATATATATATATATATTCTTTTTTTTGCAGGGTGGGGCATGTCACCACAATCCCTGATAATTATATATGCTAACTCCAAGATCATACTACAGTGGGGAAAAGGACAATTCCGCAATCCCCGCTGTACCACAATGTCGCACAACTCTTTTTCTGTTATTTTGTGTTGTTCACTTTTTTGACTTCTATGTTTATGGCTTGATATTTTTATTTTACTTTCCAGTATTTTAATCGTTCAAATAGCTGACAGGAACCCACTTGCTACAACCCAAACGCTAATAGAACCATCCCCATTAAAACTCGTGTGACCTAGTAAATGCTAATAGAACCATCCCCATTAAAACTCTTTAGACCCAGTAAGTCTCAGCAGAAGTACTTAGGCTTAGTAGGTGATCGTCCATACCTTGTCTTTTAAGATGCATATCAAAGTAACAGCTCAAAGAACTATTGGACAACTAAGGCTGTATCACAGACTTTCACACCCGCTTGCTGCAGAAGGTCAATGTGACTCGGCTAGATTAGGAGCTGCCATTGACTCCCCAGCTGACACATGTTCTCCTGGAAGGGCCGACACAGACAAATAGCTGGTGTAAGAGCCATGGACTAAAGCTAAATGACAAAAAATGCATAATAGTATCCTTTGGGAAGCTATCTACCCCTGAAAGTGAATGAGAGCTTTCAGAAGACCCTTCCTCCAGTCACCCAGCTAACAAGGTGTCAAGGGCAGTGGACAGGATAGGAAAGCAGGTATTTGCTTCAGCCAGCTTTGCTGTGAGAGTCTTGCACTGCATCACTCACATGAATTGGTTTCAGAGAGATCTGACTCAGTAATCCTTGTCTGCTCTGAAGAATCATCTTATTGCAGAGACTAGTAAATAACGGGATGCAGCCATAACAACTATGTTGAATGTAAAAAAGCATTTTAATGCACCAGATGTACAGCAGAATGTATGGAGTGGCCAGGGCAGACAGATCTGGCATTGCCATCAGATGCCACTTATTGCTGCACCTGTGTAACTTTGCAGACAACATCCAATGTGTCATTCGCAAATGCTCCCTTTCACAAATTATCCTTCTTTGTCTCACAATGAAGGAAAATGCAGACATGTGCAAAAGATGACAAGAACCCATCTTCTGTCTGAGTAAATTTTGTGGGCCTGCAGAAAGTATATAGTGGGAACCAAAAGGGGCCTCAATCTCTGTGGTTCAGGAAATCTAGATGCCAACAATTTCATTCACCTACTGACAGGAGAGGCAGTGGCAGAGGTGGCCCCATTAATGGATACTTGCCCAGAGGCAGAGGTGTCCACAAATCCAGGGATACCATGGGCCCTTCTTGGATCACAAGCAAGAATATCCTTGAAGGTCTACCTGACTACTCTACTCTGGAGGCAGTCAGGAAATGTCCTTCCCTCCACCCGTCTGTATGGCAGGCCATCATGCAAGATGAGTGGGTATGAGGAATAATATCCAGAGACTATTAGATTCCATTTTTTTTTCTAACACAACCCCAGTTTGCTGGACGGTTGCTAGGTGTCCCACCCCCATTAGGCAAAAGTGGCCAGAAGAGAGGCTCGTCTAGAGAGCCATCCAAGAGGTCTCACCAAACCAGAGAGGGTTGGGATTTTATTCAGGGTTCTTTTTGGTTCTAAAAAAATTCAGAACTTCAGGTTTATCTTGGACCTAACTCTTTAAAAGAGATTTAGTCACAAAACCTGATCACAGTGCAGTCACTTCTACCCTGTCTCAGGGCGAATTATCGGATGTGCTCGATAGATCTCCAAAATGACAACCTTCACATAAAAATTGTAAAAGAGTTGAGGGACTTCTTGTGCTTCTGAATAGGAGCCAGTCACCATCAGTTCAAACTCCTGTCATTCGGTCTCACCAGACCCTAGGGTGTTTACCAGATGTATGGCCATCGTAACAGGCCATCCATGACTTAGAGTGAAAATTGTTCTGTACTTGGATGATTAGCTCCAGGCTGCCCCTTGGTGGAGTCTCTCATCGAAGCCAGAAACTATCCCCCAAATCTTTAGACTTCTCTGGGGATATCAGTCAACCATCAGAATTCCAACTTGGCACCTTGCCAAATCACATTCATAGTATGCAGTCTAGATGCTACCCAATCCATAATCCCTTTTACATTAGAAATATTTTAGTCATTGAGAACAACCACACAGTCACCTCTTTTCATCTCTTCTATTGCCATAGCTCTGGATCTGAGAGTTCTTGGACTTATTGCTTCTTCTGTCCTGAAGCTTCATTTTGTACATTTTCATATGAGAATCTTGCAGTGGCTAAACAGTATCGCTGACTGCACTCTCTATTTACAGCCATTGTCATCACAGAATGAGAATGTTGCAGATCTCATCTGAGGTGTTGGCGGGACTTGCCACTGGTTTCAGTGGGAAAGCCCTTTGTAACCCGCAATCCAATAGCTGAAATGACCATAGATAAGTCCTCCCTAGAGTGGTGGTGGAGGCCCTTATGAAGGGAAGCATGGGCCAAGGCCAGATGCCAATGTTCACATACATGTCTAGTAGTTGCAGGAACTTCAGAATCACCTCCCTCAGGGCATGAATGCCGTTTGGTACCTCAACAAACGAGGAACCAGATCTTACCTGGTATGCCAGGAAGCAGTGAGGGTTTGGCAGTGGGTAATGGTTTTATACCGCTTTCTTGTTGCAACACATAATTTCAGAGTTTCCAGTTATCTAGCGGACCAGCTGAGCAGGACTGTTCTCATGCCTCATGAGTATACCCTCAATCCAACTGTAGCCACTCTTATTTTTCTTCCTTGGGGCACCCTTTACTGCAATCTCTTTACTTCTCCCCAGAACACCAAGTGTAGCAAATTCATTACCTTGATCCCAACATCAGGACAGTCACCAGGGAATGCTCTGTCTCAGCAGTGGCCTCTGGGGCTACTTTGTTTATCCAACTCTCCCACTAATTTCCAAGTTCATAGAGAAAGGGACGAGGTGGAAGGCAACAGTCATCCTCCTAGCCCCCTTCTGCTGGCATAGACAGCTCTGGTTTTCTTTCTAAAACATCCCCTAAAGGTGCCCCCTTGGCATCTGAATCCCATCCTGGGCATTCACAATTTAAAGTTAACTGCTTGGTTTTGCCAATTCCAATAATGGCCAATGTCTTACTGAGGAAGTGGTTGGAATTCTTACAGCTTCCGCATGCAAGAACTACCTTTATAAATGGAAATGATTTGTCATCTGTGCTGACAGTCAGAACCCTGACCCTTTCCATATTAGTACCTTTTAGCCTTGACTTTTTAGAGTCTATCTTTCAGTCTGGCTTTAGTTGCATCACCATCAAGGTTCAGCTAGGAGCAATTTCTAATTTCCATGTAGGCTTCAGTGATCATACTGTTATTTCACACATGTGTAAAGCATTTCTAAAGAGTTTTGGTTGTGGCTTGGCAATTCTAAAAGGGATACTTCTACTCAGACCCCCAGTCAAAGATCTGCTACCTCCTTGGGATTTGAATTTGGTGCTAGAAGTGCTAATTACCCCCCCCCCCCCCCCCATCA
Source organism: Protopterus annectens (assembly GCF_019279795.1). NCBI lineage: Eukaryota > Metazoa > Chordata > Ceratodontiformes > Protopteridae > Protopterus > Protopterus annectens. The sequence continues at coordinate 425,913,026 of NC_056729.1, read as the reverse complement.
GTCTGCTTCTTCATCACAGCTGAAATTTCTTTCCTGGAAAACAGTTTTCTTAGTGGCCATCACATCAGCCAGTAGGATTTTAGAATTGCAAGCCTTATCTTCATCCTGTTCATGCATTTCACAAGGGCAGGGTTCCTCTCAGAACTAACCCTCCCTTTTTCCTCAAGGTAGCTACAGAAACTAAGTTATAAGCACTACAGTTGCCTGTATTTTTTTCCAAATATTCAAAGGAGAATGCATTTTGCATACCTTAGACGTTCATAGACAATTATGTTTCTAACTTCACAGAACTAAAGCATTCAGGAAAAAATGCAAAACGCTATCTCCTTCACTTCAAATAAATTGGACAGAAAGTATTAAAAGTCTCCCACTCTCTCTGTCCAGATGACTGTCAGATTGTATCACCTTCATTTATACCAGTCAGTCAGTAAAAACCAATACCAGGCAAACCAAAAGCATACTTCACGAGAGCTATGGGTACCTCTACAGCCTTCTTTAGGTCTACATCTATTAGTGACATTTTTGATGATGCTTCTTGGTCATCCATGCATACTTTTATTATCCATTACAAGCTGGACTGCTTCTAGAGACCCTGACCTTTCTTTGGCACTACTGTCTTTAAAGGTCTCCTACCATGAGGCCACCCAGGAAGTTTCACAGCTGGTGAATCTGGCACATATACTGGATCAGGTGAACTGAATGAATCGAATACAAACATTGTGTACTTATCGTGATACTAGAGCCTTTCATTCATATCCATGTGACAACTCTCACCATCTCCCATCCTTCTTTTGTAAGAACTGAAGGATTGATTCTGCAGCAGATTTTGTTTAATAGTAGCAGAGCCATAAATGGATCTTCAGGCATCAATGGAGATCTGAGATAAATCCGTGGGTCATATGCATTATACTATGGAAAATTCTTGAAGTTTTTGAGGCGGGAGCAATGAAGCTGCTGGGACAGATTCGACAAGTGGATTGAGGACCCATATGTTGTATCGAATGGACATTAATGAAAAGATCTAGTGTTATGGTAAGTACATAATTTTCATTTATGCTGTACAAAAAGCTGACATTATTATAAATGGTGTTTTATCTTTGGCCTATTCTATTGATTCCCTTTTTGTGCAGCTGTGGTGCCAGGACTGATGACAAGCTAAGGAACACTGACTTAAAATTTTATTTATATGTATATTTTTTCTTCTGTCCTTATTTCCTACTAGTACCACATTTGGTCTGCAGAATGTGTCTTTTCCATGGCCTGGGGAAGTGCATCGTTTTTTTTGAATGAGAAAGGACATATAAGAACATGAAGAGTCCTGAGTGTACTTTTCTTGCATGATTGCATACTTGTATCACCTGTGATACTGGATCATAAAACACAGTTAAAGTCCACTTCAAAGAAGTAGTTGACTAGCACTGTGAAAAGAAAGCAAACATTAAAATGTCAACAATTGATACATCTGTTGACATCCAGTGTTCTTAGTCCTTTATATTCTTAGGGCTGGTGTATTTAAGTCCCTATCCTTTTCAGGTAACAGAACTGGTTTAGTTGCTTTTGCTGTGGAAAAGCAAAGCAACTAAGAAAAATATGTTGTAAATTCTTCATTCTAGAGGACGTTAGTCTTAGAGCATAACTGAAGAATTGAAACGTCTAAAAATGTGTGACTGGTCTTTTGTCTTTGCTTGAAAAAGCTTGGTGACACATCTATGGAAATGGTCTGTCTGAATATTATAGGTTCATAAGTTGGTACTAGGCTATCGACCCTAGGGCCAATACAAGCCTAGCCATAACAATTTCCTGGCTATTTCTTCATACAGTATTTACTTCCCTGGACCCCTGTCTAGCAGGACGACTCACATGATCCCCGGGGTGAATTTACCATCTCCCATCCAATCATCAAGGTTCTTTTTGAAGAGGGTCAAAGAGGCGCTCTGCTTGACATGTATGGGTAGTCTAGTCCAGAGTCTGAGGAGTCTCTGGGTCAGGAACCTATCCCTCCAGCATGTTTTGTTTATTGTAATGACAAGGTTTAGATCCCTGGAGCATGTGGCTCTGAGGTATTGGGATTTCTTTAAGTGTAGTATGTCCAACAGCTCTGGGTTTGACATGGCCTTGTATGTTGAGCAGAGATTGCCTCTGAGTAGACGATATGCGACAGAGTATATGTGGAGTTTTTTTAGGTGGTTAGCATAGGGCATCTGCTTTAGGCCTGTGATTCTTTTAGTGAGTTATTTCTGCGGCCTTTCCAGTTGTTGCAGATGTCTTGAGAGGTACATACCAAACAGGGCATTGTATTCTATAATGGGTCTAATGAGGGATGAGTACAGTGGGACAATGACCTCCTTTTTTCTGGATGAAAAGCCCTTAGTGATGAGGTGTGCCACATAGAAGAATTTCCTGACTGTTGTGGCGATGTGGTTATCGAAGTTGAGACCACTGTCCACCTGTGTCCCAAAGTCTCTTATCACACTTTCGGTGTTTAGTGTACTGCCACCTATGTGGTAATTCATGAGTACATGTTTTTTTCCCAAAGGGGATAACTGTACATTTCTTGGCATTGAGCCTGACCCCATGTCTCTGGCACCAAGCATCTGTTTCTGTAAGACCCTTTTGTGGAATATTCGCATCATTTGGGGATTCAGTAATGGCTCCCAGTTTGCAGTCATCTGTGAACTTTGTTAGCCAGAGTCCCTTAGTGTTGGCCTGTACTTCAGAGAAGTAGATGCCAAACAAGAGCGGTCCATGGACTGAACCCTGAGGTACTCCACTTGTCACTTGTCTGAAGCTATTTTTAATTTTTCTTTAACTCAAATTAGTTAGAGCCAGAATTTCTTAGTAGGAGATAGCCAGGAGGCCTAGTTATCTGTTTATCAGATTTTTTCTGTACGTACTATATCCAGTGTAACCAAATGTTATTTTATTCTTTTGTGCACACTTTCTTATTCCTTTTCATATTTAACCTGTAGCTGCACTTATTGTTTAATCTGATGTTATTCACTTTAAAGCTCTTGTGGCTGGACTTTATTATAAATGTATTATTACTCTTTATTTTTTATTGCTGTTTATTTTCTGACAGGAGGTTTATCATTTGCCACTCTTTATCAATCTGTGGATCCCCATCTCCATTTAACTAGGTCATTTGGGCCTAATATCTGGGAAAATATCAAGGTGTATGACTTCATGTTTGGCTTTATTAAGATCAGCAGGAAACTGGATGTGTTTGACCATATTCAGCTAATCTTCCATGGGAATTTTGAGGTGTGTGTGTGTGTGTGTGTGTATGTGTGTGTGTGTGTGTGTGTGTGTGTGTGTGTGTGTGTGTGTGTGTGTGTGTGTGTGTGTGTGTGCTGGTGGCCTTCAAGGATCACTGGAAACCAGGGTTTCTACTTAGCAAAACAGTCACATGGTACATAAACAAGGGGGTACCCACTCTTACCCCCTTTGCCAGTTGGCAATGCAGATATGGGAGTCAGCCAATGCTATGGGGTTGCACCTGATGGCTCAGTACCTTCCTTGGGCACAGAACACGCTAGCAGACTGCCTCAGCAGACAACCAATGGGTCCCCATGAGTGGTAGCTGCATTGGGAAACATTCCTCAGCATAGTTCAGAAATGGGGACCCACTCAAATGGACCTCTTTGCCACTGGTGAAAAAGCTCAGTTAAAAAGATTCTGTTCCGGGAGTGAACTTCACACAGTTTGGAGAACAGATGCCTTCTCCTTCCTCTGGAGGCATCTATTTCGTTTATTTCTTCATGCATTTCCTCCCCTACCTCTCTTTCTAATGGTCCTACTGAAAAATCAGGGAAGAAGGACCAAGGGTCATCCTGATAGCGTCAGACTGGCCCAGGCAGCACTCGGTACCCTCTGCCACCGAGTAACCAAAGGAAAATCTTGGCAGTTTCCTAGGAGACTGGATCTGCTGACGCAGGCAAGGGAAGAGTTGATGCACCCAACCTGCTGACTCTCAAACTCTCTGCCTGGATAATTCATCAAAATTCTACCCTGAACAATCCCTGAGTAGTTAGGTACTTAATATCCTAAAAGAATCTACAAGACCCAGTACTAGGAAAACATACTCTGCCAAGTGGAAAAGATTCTCTGTTTGCTGTCAGCAACAAGGCATTAACCCTGCCTCTACCAACATTTCAGCCATTTTAGAGTACCGGGCTATCTTGGTGGACAAAGGCCTATCCTTCTCATCCATTAAGATACACGCTTCTGCCATTTCATCCCATATCCCAACTCTTCCTCCTGTCTTTTCCCACCCCCAAGTGAAACAGTTCCTTAGGGGAGTGCTGCACATCAGACCTCCCATGAGGGAGCCCACTCCTCCTTGTGACCTCAGTTGTATTCTGGAAAAATTAACCTCGCCCATCTTTGAACCAGCTGGATCAGCTGATTTAAAATTCTTGACCTGGAAGACTGCCCTTTTACTGGTTATCACCTCAGCTAGGAGGGTCTCTGAGTTGCAAGCCCTCATGACAGTGGAACCATTTCTTATCTTCCACTCAGGCAGAGTTTCACTCAGAACTAATCCTTCATTAATGCCCAAGGTGGTCACAGACACTTTCCTGAACCAAACCATACACTTGTCTACTTCTTCCCTAAGCCACAGAACTAAGGGGAAAGAATCCTTCACTCCTTGGATGTACACAGGCAACTTCACTACTACCTTGACAAGACTAAAACTTTCAGAAAATCAGAGCAGCTGTTTGTTTCCTTTAGAGCCCAAGGCAAAGGAAACAGTCTCCAAGTAAACTGCATCCAAGTGGATCTGCCACTGTGTTTCCTTTTGTTACCCCTACCACAGCAAAAAGCCCCCTGAATCTGTTAGGACCCATTCAACTAGGGCCACTTCTATCTTCACTAAGGGGAGTGCTTATCAAGGCCATTCTGGAAGCAGCTACTTGGTGCATACCTTTACCAATCACTACCACCTGTCAGCTTTCTCCAAGTTCAGAGCAGGATGTGCCACTGCCATTTTGCAGGGCATCCTCCCATTAAGGCACCTTCCACCCCCATCTCAGCTTTGGGAATCATGCTGTACATCAGGGCTTGTGTTCACTTACCATAAATGTAGATGTTTACATGTATTCACTATTACAGTCTTCTTTCCCCTCCCTGCCACCCCCTTATTCTCCTTACAATGACAGCTTTTTCTTGGTCATCCTCTTCCAGAGGACCCCTTGCAGGGATGCCCTATAGGTCCCCTTCCTCTTACCCAGTCCCTTGCTTAAGATTCATCTATGGGGCTCCTAACTTCTAGGGGCAAGAAAAAACTGATGTCATGGTGTTAGCTGGCTCCCTTTATACCCATCGATTGTGATGTCAAGGTAGGGCGTCGCCAGCTCAGGGAAGAAGGAGTTTATTACTCTGGTAGTTGGGCCAACCAAGGGCTTCTGAAACAGAAAATCCCACAATTCAGGACTGCAACAATGAATACACTCAAGCATCTACATTTATGGTAAGTGTACACAATTGTACTGTCCAACGTGATTGTGACTTGTGCTCCACTATGTAATGTTTACTTGAACATTACTATTCTTTAGGTGCCTAACATATAGTCAGTTGCCGTGCCATTATACCAGAAATTATACTAGATATATAGAACTGCCCAAGCATTGCATTAATAACTAAATTAAATTAGAAGGGAGTCTCAGGGGCACAGTTCTTATGAAGCAAGTGTATCTCTCACCACTAACCAGATAGATCATTTTATGGACAGTTTTCTCGTTGGGCTTTTAAATCTCACATTCAGTTTCTTATCACAGATGACATTAATTAATTCTCTCAATTCCTGCAAAATGGGTCGTGGATTCTTCCAGCATTTGGTAATACAGTTTTTATACACCAATGTTATGACACCTATTAAGGCAGTTTCTGGATTTGACCTGATGAGTGACTAGGGGTCTGTTGGCAATGACAGATTAATGGGAGAGAGACCTAGCCTCAGTAAGAATTTCTCAACAAGGCCCAGTACCTGAGCTTTAAAAACGTCGAGCCTGGGACAATTTAAAATGAGCCACCAGGTACCCCTCAGTGATTCTCCACATCTCCAACAGATGGGAATTCTAAATTACTGCTCTAGAGTATGGAAGAACTTGTATAAGCATTTCCAGGGAAAGAAATTAGATTTCCTGGAAATAAGAGTGTACCAGTAAAAGCAAACGTTAGCCCAGACCTTCTTCTCATCTGTGGTATGGAATGCAATCTTCCAGTCTCTCCACAATTTGCCTCCTCTGTGGTACTGTCCCAATAATAGCTAGTATGCCTGGCCTATCTTGTTTCTCCCATTTAGGGTTCCTGCTAAGATCCAGTTTATCATCTTAGGGTAGTCCTGTGATGGAACCCTTAAGAGATTTAAAGATTTACCTCTCTGAACCAGCTTGTAAAAATTGAGGATGTCCCTGCAGGGTATGTGGTTACGAGTGATAACATCTTGCCAGGAGGTGATCTTATCATTTGCCACCAAGTGCTCCCAGTGCAAGCCTGGCCAGTTCTTCTCAACCCAGCAAACTGTCTGCTTCAGTTGGTCGCCACACAGGGCTCAGTTTGACGGGAAGAATCTCTTCCTCCCAGTCCTTCATATTAAGCCCTCAAAAGGTTCTTCATAAGCTATCCAGAGATCAGGGACAGTATTTGTGTGACAGGGTACCTTCCCTAGGGGACAGACATAAAAAGCACTCACACCTTGACAGCCATTAAGGAGGATCTCCTTCCAAACTGCATTGTAGGATGGGTCTGTTATGTTCTGCAAATTGTTTAATATGATAGTGTGGAAGTATAGCTTGCTTGTTGTCTCACAGAAATGATGAAATTTGTCTTATGAGTTTGTTGAAAAAGCCTGCTGGTGGGGCACCTGGTACCTATTGCACAAAATACAGAATGTTGGGAAGGAGGAAAAATGATACACCTGGTATCCTTTGTTGGAAATCCAGCTTCTGATCCAGACAGTGGGTCAAGAATCCATTACATGTTTCATTAGAAGATTGTAGCCCATCATTATAGTACTGCCTAGAGTTGGCATTATTTATACCCCTAAGTATTCAGTTGCCTCTTGGGGGATTAAAAAAGCATATTTTCTCTTCAGCAACAAAAGTATATATCATACAGTATGGGTAGTACGTTTGTTTTAGAATAATTAAATTTATAACCTGCTATCTTGCCAAATTCTCCAAATATGGCCATGAACTGGTTCAGCAGAATTTCAGGATCTTCAAGGTATATCTTTGTCTATTTTAAAATTGTTGATATATGGGAGGCCATGCAGAGTAAATGTCATGTTTCACATGTATTATTACAGGCAAATGCAGCAACAGGCCAGAATCTATACTGTGGTAAAGCACTGATTTTGTAATATTGTATCTGATATTGTTAATCTTCATTCATTCCTTACCGTTGGGAATTGGTTCTGTCCTTGGAACCGAGCCGGCCTTTTACCAAGCTCGCGCCAGCCCTAAACTCTCGAGCTAAGATTTTACCCTGTAACCTCAGATCTCGTTTGCTGTGTTGGCGTAAAGCCATGTCAAGCCCCGCTCTTGATAAGCTAAGTGTTTAAACTTATTTTATAACTATCTCTTTGAATTTGCTTGCCTAAACTTTTCTATTAGCCTTATTAGCAGCCTTATTACTGTGGCAAAGCACTGATTTTGTAATATTGTTTCTGTAACAGACAGAGTGAAAATTGTTTCATCTTAAGTTTACTTGCACACGCTTCAGCTTGGAGAGGATCATCATCATTATCACCTTTACAAATGTAAGCCTGTCCATAAATAATTCAACCTGACAACCTTGTGTGTGATATCTGTACATAGCTTCTAATCAAGTGCCCTTGTCATTATGCATTTATTAGACCGGAACTGCTGTGTCTAATTATAAATATAAGAAATAACACTACGTCCCCCTCCCCTGCAGTTTTCAACCATTTTGCATATACTGAGAGAGAATCTGAGCTTTTGATAGTCTAGCAAATCCACTGGCACAAATAAACTGCTTTAAAGCTACAGGCAGAAACAAATCAGAATTTCACGCAGCTGTATTAGCAGCATATGCAAAACAGATAGTGGCCTAGTAAAGGTGTTTTGCAGGTAAGTAGTATGAGTTAAATCAGTTCTGTTGTATTGTTAGTTGCAATACATATTTTATCAGCCTTTCCACAAGCCATACTTGACAGAAATGTCAGCAGCAAGTATGCATGCATAGACAACAGCCTGTTGGTAATCTGTATTCGAGTATATCCTTGCATGGCACCCTTTTGCTTCATGCCAGTGATTTCTCAAATATCCTCTGAATAGGAACAACTTGTGCACAGTATTTGGATGAGCTGGTTATATCTTTTCTTACATACATTCTTGTTCTATGGGTTTTAGGAACCCTGGCTGGTGCAGGGTATTATCTTTTCTTGCTTCCTGGTTTATCTATTTCAGACAGTAGATACTTTTGCATCATCAGAGATCCAATTTTCACTACCATGATAGTGAAGAAGCTCATCTATTTTCATGAAGTCCTGCTCACTTGTTTGTGAAGGTATACAGAGCTCTACAAGGTATAGTAGGTATGATTTTTGCTATTTTGCCTTTAAGAGGCATGTTAGGACCACCATGCTTGCCTCCTAATGGCCGATTGAGCTTAAAATAGCCATCATGAAATTTATGTGCAACAAATCCAAACATACTTGGGGCTGTTTTCTATGCAGTCCTCACTTTATTTTGACATTTAAGAAAATGGATGATCATTTATCTTGCTTTATTTTCTTTTCTTTGTTAGCTGGTTGGAGAGCTCCGTGTAGCATTCTCGTGAATTTGTGATATTTTAAGGTGGTGCTCAGCCGTTTGCTGATCAACTTAATTGTAAACGAGTCATGATTATCTGCTGAATACATTCTTTGTAAATGTTTAACACTAGTGGCCAAAAACAGCTTATGTGATTTGAAAACATGTTTTTTCCAGGAAGCACCCCCCCAGCATCCTCTGTGTTGAAGGAGACCACCTCTACCACCAAACTTATATTTACCATCTCAGAAGTTACATAACAGTGGGGAAGCATGTAACCTCAGTGATAACAGAATGTCACTTTGGCCATCAGTATTTGACCAAATGGCATTTGGAAAGAATGCATACACCAGATCAACTGGCTCCCATCATATTAGTCCACCTCTATGTTTTTGTTGGCCTAAATGTACATAGATTATTATGATAGATGTTTTTTTTTTTCCAATCACCTTTATTGAATTATCACTTATGACATAGGCAAATTTACATTCATATAGAAGTAATCAAACTATGTTAAGATAACAAACATTACACTTCACATATGTGCATTTATATCACGTCATCGAAAGCCGAAAACACCGAACACCATTTAATCAAACCTAAATAATCTAAAGCACACAATATTGAACATTCAGAACAGTGAATTTTTTCCCAAGGAAAAAATTTTGCTATTCCGAAACACATTCACACAGCACAGGCACACCAAAAAAACAACAATCCACACACTTGCACTTAAAATCATACATCTAACCCTACACTAAACTATACAAACACTACTATCTATCCACTTACCTTAACCCAACCCTAACCCTAAGGTCCGTCACTATCGCACACTCACCTTACCCGCATCCTAACCCTAACTCACTTAAGCCGCCCCTAACCCTATACTCTGTCACTATCGCACACTCACCTCACCAGCGCCCTAACCCTAACTCACATAACCCGTGCCCTAAACCTAACGTCCACACATTCACACACTTACCTGAACCCCCATAACTTTCCACCACAGTGCTAAAAATAGCGAAGCCACAGTAACGGACAACTGAATTCTTTCCCTAGGAAAGAATTTGATGTTCTTCAGCTTCGCTATTTTTAGCGTTCGATGCATAGTGTTCAACATTGTGGCATTTGACGTTATCGGCTTTCGATAACGTGATATGAACCCACATATGTTGCTATATCATATAACCTAAAAATATTCCATTCATTTTTCAATTCCTGCTTTTTTTAAACAAGAAACATGTTCATTAAACCATCAGTTACTACGTAGGCAATCCTACATTTATATAACTGAAAACAAACCACACAGACACAATCCTAGTCACAAGCATTTTACATCACAAACCATACTGACACACTCCCAGTTGCAAACATTATGCATCACTTATAATCAACCCAATCTTTCTCACTGAAACATTAAATAGCTCATTTAAGTCCTGCCACCCTTTAGATCTCATTCCTCCCTTGTATATTTTGTTCCCACAATTCCCATTTTTCCTATGTAGTTTTTCCTACCTTTTTCTAAAGATCTCAATTCCAGTTGTTTTATCTGTGTTACTATAAGTGGTTTAAGCACTTGGGCTTCAGGCCAGTTATTTTACATTAAGAAGGTTAGTGGTCTGCACTCTTGTGGGAGGAGAGGCTGGACTCTGGCCCTTCTGAGCTGTGAATTTCTGGTTAAAGGCTTATAGTGCCTGCATATTTGAACTGTTTCTTACTGAAATTGGTACACCTTGTTTGCTGTAGCATAGACTAGATCCAGGCCTGCTGAATCTAGCTTTGTTTGTATGCTTGTTGTTTGTTTGCTTGTTATTTCCCTGAAATGCTAATTCCACCTAAAACGCGGCTTTTCAGTGCTTCTGTGGATCCCTAGTGATATCTGCATTGCTTACTGTACTTATTTCCTTGTTTCACTTGAAAGAAAGTTACTGTTCGTCATTTTTGCATTTAAGTTACCTGTAACACATTGCATTTAAGTTACCTGGCACTTGCTCACTAAGTAAGCACTAAAAAATTAAAAGCACTACACCCTCACAAACTCCCCTTGAGTACCTTGTTCCCCACTGGCCCTTTTTTCAATTATAAAAATTCCCAGTACTATTCTAGCATGTCCAAAGGTCAGTTGTCAATCTCCTCTCCGGTCCAGCTGGTGAATCTGGGAATCTTGAGGCAATGTTACAACTGCCTCATGTACACAGACAACCCTCTCCTCCTCCCAACAAATTCCAACACATGTGAGAGATGCAACCATATAGCCAAACTGGAGGCTAAGCTCTCTCAACTCAGTACTGGCGTAACCAGTCAGGAGGAGAAGGAAACCACACTCACTACAATTCCAGTCTCACATAGATCTACCACGACAGCAAACCAAGCACATAAACACACAAAAACATACTCAGAGGCTCTAAATAAAAATCTGCCTAAGCAGCAGAGACCTCCAAAGCAGACACCCAAGCAACCGCTACCCCAAAACAAAACACGTGCAACACATAGCTCACAAAGGCAGTGTGCCGAACAGTCACAGCCCTTAAGGCTAAACAACACACCTGATACACTTGTAATAGGTGACTCTATCGTCAGGCACACTGACGTCCCACTCACCAGGCTGAACAAGGAGAAGGTCACGGTGAGCTGCCTGTCAGGCGCTAGGATCCGCCACATAACACAAGTACCCAGGTCACTCCAAGGCAAGTACAAATATGACTCAGTCATTGTCCATGCTGGTGTGAATGACCTGAGACGTTCCTCCCTGGACTACATGAAAAGAGACATAGAGGAGCTCTCTGAGCATGTAGCCCAGGCCGGTATGACCCTGACCTTGAGTAGCATCTTACCCTCACCAAGAATGATGCCACAATATGAAGACAAGATGATCAATTTCAACAATTGGCTTAAGTATTGGTGTCATTCAAAGGGGATCCAATGCCTGTCAGCCTGGGATGACATGCTCGACAAGCCACGATGCTTCGCTAGGGACAGCTTGCACCTGTCACCCCTGGGCTTTCGGATATTGGCAAAGGCTCTTGCTACCCCCATAGTGCCTTTTTTAGGCAAGGCTCAAAAGACAAACCCTCCTCCATAGGTATCACAAGGGATAAGAAACTAAGAGTAATGCTACTCAACGCCAGAAGTCTAAACCTCAAGATGCACGCACTCAAAACTCTCCTTAGCATGGAGAACATCGATATCTGTGCAGTAACAGAAACCTGGTTCAAGGCTTCCGAGAGCACCCCAGCACTACCAGGTTATACCTCATACCATGCTTTTTGGCCCCAAAACTTGGACCGAACCACAAAAGGAGGGGGGCAGTATCAATATTCATCAAAGTTACCCACACCTCCAGGTTGGTGGCACAGCACGAAGCATCAGAGACTATCCATGTGCAACTAATAGTGGGTAAAACTGCCTTCCAGTTTATAGCCTGCTACAGACCACCCTCCTAAACCCAGGAACCCCACTCGGCCTTCCTGAGAACACTGGAAAATATGAAGGTCTCTCCAAACACCATTATATTGGGTGACTTCAACTACCCAAACATAGACTGGAAGCATTACTCTAGCTCCAACACCCTAGCCCAAAGGTTCCGAGAATTTATAAACTCAAATGCTATGGAACAACTTGTTACCACTCCCACAAGAAGGGAAAACATACTGGACCTGATCATCACCAACATGGGGACTCTATGCTCCAGACCAGAAGTGTATCCCTCACTGGTAAGACCAGACCATAAACTAATCTCACTGGATATTCACATCCCGACCCCACCTCCTGCCCAGAAAACCACAGTGAAAAGCTTCTCTAAAGCAAATTTCACACTCCTCAAAACCGAGGTGGAATCCTTCAAAGCCCCCGGGCCTGTGGAAAATACGGCCCAGACCACAGAATCCTTTATAAACTCATTCTATGAACACCTTCAGGAATGCATGGATCATGCAATCCCAAATAAAACCAAGACCCAATCCTCCAAAGGCAGACGTCCTGTCTGGTGGACCCCAGCCATAAACAAACTATACAATAGAAGGAGGAAGCTACTACATGATAGAGCAAAATCCCAAAAAGGGAAGACATCTCTGATCAGTATTAGCAAAAAACTACGGGCACTCATAAAATCGTCTAAGGCCAGCTTCGAGAGAAAAATTGCACATGACACTAAGGATAATCACAAGGCTTTCTTTAGTTATGTTAGGAACCTGGGTGGGAATTCCCAGATATGCTCAAAATTAGTCCAAAATGACAAAAAATACACCGAACCCACAGACATTGCCAACATCCTAGTTGACAGGTTCAGCGCAAACTCCCCCCACCAAAGGGCAAATATCTATCCCAGCAGAGTGCTGCCCCCTGACATCTCAGATGCTCAGGTAAGAGCCGCCCTCTCCAAAGCAAAAAACACAGCATCAATGGGACCAGACGGTGTCCTGGGCTGCGTAACTACATGAACTCCAAGAAGAGCTAAACCCAAACATAAAACTGCTGTTCAGTCTCAGCCTTACTACAGGATATGTACCCAAAGAGTGGCGTACAGCAACAGTGGTCCCTCTCCACAAAGGTGGTGCCTCAACGGGTCCTGGAAACTATCGCCCCATAAGCCTGACTAGCTTGGTCTGCAAAGCTATGGAAAGGATCATCATGGACCTCATAAATAATGATATTGGGGACCTACAGACACTGGATCCTACCCAGTTTGGCTTTGTTAAGGGCAGATCCTGCCTCTTAAACCTGGTCGATTTCTTTGAAATAGTCACCAAGGCCATTGACGAGGGGAAGGTGGTCCACACAGCCTACCTGGACCTCGCAAAAGCGTTCGATACAATACCCCACTCAGGCATTATAGATAAGCTTACCAGCTTAAATATAAACCCCTATGTCACTAGATGGGTTGCAAACTGGCTCAAGGACAGAACCCACATGGTTAGAATTGCTGGAGCCATGTCAGACTCCAAACCAGTTACAAGTGGTGTCCCACAAGGCTCAGTCCTGGGACCTCTCTTGTTCGGTATATATTTCTCGGAGGTACAGGCCAACATGGAAGGCTGTGGCTGACCAAGTTCTCAGATGACTGCAAACTGGGTGCCATAATCGACTCTCCAGCCGACACAAGCATCCTCCAAAAGGGCCTCATAGAAACCGACAACTGGTGCCAGAGCCATGGCCTCAAGCTCAATGCCAAAATGTGTATAGTCATCCCCTTTGGCAAAAACAAAGTACCCACAAATTACCACATAGGTGGTAATCCATTAAGTACAGAAGAAGTAATTAGGGACCTGGGGACCCAAGTTGATAGCAATCTTTCATATGACAACCACGTGGCCAAAGTGGTTAGAAAAACATTTTATATAGCCCACCTAATCATGAAGGGATTCACATCTAGATCAGGGGAGGTCATCATGCCTCTTTACTCATCCCTCATCAGGCCCATAATTGAGTACAATGCCCCTTTTGGGATGTACCTTACCAGACACCTGCAGCAACTGGAAAGACCCCAAAAGTACCTCACCAAGAGGATCAAAGGGCTCAAACAGATGCCATATGCTGCCCGGTTAAAGTAACTCCAGCTCTACTCAGTGGCATACCACCTGCTCAGAGGCGATCTGTCCCTGACTTATAAAGCCATGTCCAACCCGGAATTAATGGACCTGCTGCACCTCAGAAAATCCAAATCCAATCGAGCTACGCGCTCAAGAGACTTGAACCTCAGCACTGAAATAAATAGGACATGCTGGAGGGACAGATTCATAACCCAGAGGCTCCCTTCACTCTGGAATAAAATCCCAGTCCAGGTTAGGCAGAGTCCCTCATTGACTCCCTTCAAGAGGAATCTTGATGAGTGGATGGGAGATCGTAGGTTTACCCCGGGTATCACTTCTGTGTCACTGTTAGACAGAGGCACAATATACTAACCTTGAAAAAGGGCATAGCAAAATTAATTTAAAATGGGTGGCGAAAGCCAAACACACTCTGGCTAGGCTTATAAATGCCCTAGGGCAGATAGCCTAGTATGAACCTATGAATCTATGAACTATATTCACTCCTTCTAGTATAGTTGGTTTAGATTTTGATTTCCATTTTTTAGTAATTGCTTTTTTGGCAGTCACCATTATTAGGATTAGCAAGGCCTTACCATGCCTAGGCAATTCCGATTCTGTGTCATATCTCAGAAAAATCATCTCCCTCGTCAGACCAATCTGCCCACCCAGCTTTTCCAGCATTGCATCTTGCAGGGAATCCTTGAAGTCCTCCAAGTCACCGCACTCCCTTACCTCTTTCTTCCCCTTCACACCTCCAACATTTACTCTCTGCTTGAGAAAAAATTCTCTGGAGTATGTGTGGGGTGTAAAAATGTTTATGTAAACATTTCCTGGCAAAAATCCTAAATCTTCTAGATTTTGTTGCTTATTTGGGAGACATACATATATCCTCCTATTGTTTCTTCGTGAATTGCTCATACAGTCTCTTTTCCCAATTCTTTCTGACCTCCTCTGATTGATTCTTATGGTTATCATGCAATATTTTGCATGCTCTACTAATTATTCATTTTTTAATGGCAGCTTCTGTTCTAGATTCTATGAAAAACTCTACCAGGGCTGGTCTTTTATTTAGCACCCCCTATTTATTTCTCTTTACTTTATGGATATAATATTCTGCATAATTATTGTTTTCCTCCTTAAAGGCTTGCATCCAAAATCCCAGTCTCTCTTTGTTTCTTGAGCTTCCTCCATGTTTCATCATCATAATCCCCCCTCACTTTGAATTATAATTTTCTGCTTATGCTATATGTAGAAGTCTTAACTGTGCAGCTTTGAAATATCCCCTCAAACTGGGTAATCCCTGTCTCCTCGTTCTACTGGAAGAATCAGCTTATCCCACTTGACTCTTGCCGTCTTCCCCTCCCAAATAAATTCCTTTAGCTCTTTATTAATTGCTACCCACAACTTCTCCTTTGGTTGATAAAAATATGCCTGACCTGTGTTATAAGACTAAAGGGACTAACAACATTTTAACTGCTTGTATCTAACTCTCCATGTCCATATAACAAAGCTTACATTTTCTCAATTTTTATAGTTATCTTTGTTAAGTCTCTTTCTACATATCCTTAGCTGCCACACTAGAATCATTTTTAATCCATACTCCTCTAAATATTTCATTTTATCATGTCCCCATAAATATGGGTTTACCTGAACCAGTTCATGTGTGGGTACATAATTTACTGCTATTGCCTTTGCTTTAGCTTCATTACTTTTGTATCCCAAAAAGATGTGAAACCGTCTCAAAATGTTCCACAACACTGTATTATTTTTTTCTGGTTTTGTCAGATACAAAATAATATCATCTGCAAATAAAGCCAGCTTTTCTTGACTACCATAACAATTATATCCTTGAAATGTTGGGTCCCTTATTTTTTTGCCAGTTGTTCTAAATATAATGCAAATAATAAAGGAGAAAGTGGACACCCCTGCCCTGGTTCTCTGCTCAAGCAAAAATTATCAGAGAGGACCCCACCCACTTTAATTTTCGCCTCTGATCCCTTGGGTCTATATTAGAGCAGCGAACACTGATTGATCGAACTTATGTGAGCAAATGTTTAAAATATCGAAGAAACAGAAACCCAATTTTTTTCCTAGGGAAAAAATTCAGTTGTCCATTTCTGTTGCTTCGGTATTTTCAGTGCTGTGGTGGAAAGTTACGGGTCGGATTCAGGTAAGTGTGCGATTGTGTGGATGTGAGTGTTGGGGCAGGTTAGGTGAGTTAGGGTTAGGGCGCGGGTTAGGTATGTGTGCGATTGTGTGGACGTGAGGGTTAGGGCGGGTTAGGTGAGCTAGGGTTAGGGAGCGGTTGAGGTGAGTGTGTGATAATGACGGACCTTAGGGTAAGGGTTTGGGTTAAGGTATGTGGATAGTTAGTGGTGTGTGTATAGTTTAGTGTAGGGTTAGGTGTCTTATTTTAGGTGTATGTGTGTGGATTGCTGTTTGTTTGGTGTGCTTGTGTTGTGTATATGTGTTTTGGATCAGCAATTTTTTTCCCTAGGAAAAAAATCGCTGATCTGACAGTTTGAGATTGTAAGCTTTCGCTTACATAAGGTCGATCAATCAGCGTTCGCTTTTTTAAGCGTTCGCTGATCTAATATAGACCCGATCCGTCATATATTCTCCTAGTCACCCTTATAATTTTTTCAGGCAGTGCAAATGCTTCCATTTCCCTGCTCATAAAGTCCCAGCTTACTCTTTCAAATGCTTTCTCTGCAACAACACCCACCAACAACAACAGTATTTTCTTACATTCTGCTTCCCTGTAGATCATCGGTGTTTTGTTATTGTTGTCAAATGTTTGATTGCCTTCTACAAAACCACATTAATCCATATCTGTCAATTTGGCATTACTTGTGCCATTCTTTTAGCCATTGTAGACATGGACACTTTTATAATCATGGTTTAGTATTGATGTGTGCCTGTATGAAACTGGATCTGATAGATCCTTACCCACTTTAGGTGTGACAGCTACCACTGCTTTCTTCCAGGGCAGTAGTGCTTCTCCTTCTCTTAAGATATTGTTGAGCAAAACCTTCCAGATCTTTATCAGTTTTTCCTCCTACCTCCCAAACTTCCGCAGTAATACTATCTATTCCTGGGGGCTTTCCTGTAGATTGGTCATATATCACAATTTTTATCTCTTCTCCTTCTCCTATCATAACTGTTAGTAATTGAGCCTCATCTACCTCTAACCTTAGCATATTTAATTCTTACATAAACAATTCCATTTGTATCTTTTCTTGATTTTCATATTTCTCTGCTTTATAGAGACTCTCATAGAATTTCCAAAATAATTCTAATACCGCAACAGGATCTCTGTTGCCTTTTTTGTTATAGGCTCCCTAAGTTTGGCAACAGCCCTTTATTCTTTCTGTTGCCTGTGTCGTTGTGCTAAATGTTTTTGTGCTGTATTGTTATCAAAAAACAGTTGCTTAACAGCAGTCTTGAAATTCTTCCTATTCTGCAATACTTTACCATTTGTCAGTCCCTCTATATAATTTTTGTTACATATTAACCATAGCTCCCTTTCTTTTATTTCCACCCTATTTTTAAACTCCACCTTAATTTTATCCTACTCCCTAGCTATATTTTCAGAAGAAATTTCTATCCTAACAGCTCCTGAATAATCTCCACTACCCATTCCTTAAATTCCTCTCTTTTCAACAGGTAGGTGGGAAGGCACCAGTCTCTCATTTTTATTTCAGTACCCTGTATTTTTTTAGCTATTATTGGCACATGATCTGAATTGGGTGGGCATCAAAATCTTCAATTAAATGCACATGTTCCTGTGAAATGTAAATTCTATCTAGTCTAGACCAATTTTTATATCTTGGAGAATAATATATAAATTCACTCTGAATTCCTATTACTGAATTCACATCTTACATGCCAAATATTTTCATAAATTTCTTCAAAAATCTACCCTCCTTTGTTATGTTTTCCCTTCTGCCCCCCTACCCCCCCCCCCCCGGCACATTTTCACTACTGCAAATCAAATTCCAGTCCCCACCTGTAAGTAATGTTCTTTGCTAAAAACTGATTATTTCTCCCAGAATTTTCTTAAACTCCATTATATCAGTTTTAGGTTGTATATAAATACATGTCAGTGTAATCATCCTCTCTTACCAGTAGCCCCATATCACTACAAGTCTGCCATTATTATCATTTTTATCCTTTTCTATCACTATTGGAGCTCCTCTTGCATTTAATATAAATACTCTTCTTTTCCTTTGTCCCAGGTATTCCACTGAGTAACCATCCTGGATACCTTTCTTTATCAAATTCACACGTTCAGTTCTTTCTAAGTGTGTCTCCTGTAACATAGCTAGTTGCACGCTACATTTTTTAATATAGTTCACTACTATTTCATGTTTCTATTTGTAAGGACAGTTACATTTAAAGACATTAAAGAAAGCATCATTGTATTAAAAAAGTTATTATTTCCACCTTTTATGTATAAAATCTTTTTTGCTAAATGTCTAGTTTCAGCTTTTGTGTTACATGCATACAGCATTTGGCAGGTTAAACTTTTATCCTGTTGTTTCTTGTTCATAGGTTCATAGATTAGTACTAGGTTAACTGCCCTTGTGAGCCATTTTAAGCCTAGTCGGTTATCCCTTGTGAGACTCAAACCCTGTACTTTGTGTTTGTAAGGCAAATACCTTAACCATTAGGCCACCCTCCTTGTCATATACATTTAAGCCTATGTCACATCGTAGAAAACTTTTTGTTTTATTGAAAGCCCTCAAACAAAAAACACCCCTGAATACCCCCTAAAACCTATTAAATTAATACTAACACACAAAACTATGTACACCTTCAAATATTGAGGTTTTACCGTCCTAAAATGAATATAAGTCCCAAACTGAGAGCCATACTCACAGAATTTAGTTAACCTAAAAGAAAGGTCAACCATGCTAAGGCGCGTGATGCAGCTTGTGCTTTTACTAAGGGCTGATTGGTTTGGTCTTATCTTTATAGCTCTCCCGGCTGGGAAAACCCCTGAATGTTTTCAGAGAACATTGACTACCTTGGGAAAGACCCTGGATGCTTTCAGAGAAAATTATCTACTTTGGGAAAACCCCTGAATGCTTTCAGAGAACATTATTTTCTAGCCAATTCTCTTTTCTCTTTTTCTCCCACAGCCAGACTCCACCAGACTGTAGCCAGTTTCTCTTTATCAAATTGTTTCCATGGAAACATGAAGACTAGCTGCAGAATTGTTACTGAGCATACATGTGTTTGCAAGAAAAAAAACTCATAATATTCAATGTTCTTTTTCATTTACTTGCTCTCTCTTAAAACTTGTTACTAAATCAGTCAAAGGTCTTTAATCCAGTCATTTCCCCATGCAAGAATGAGAAAAAGCACATTATTTTTCTTATATCATGTTTTTTAACCAGGCTTTTTTTTATACATTGCAGTGCCTACATTTCTTAAAACTAAACAAGAAGATAGAAAGAAGGAAGAAAGAAAAGGAACAAAAAAAAAAGAACAATAGCACCTGTTTACAATCCCCATTACACTTAAAAAGAACTGAAAAAAAC
Organism: Protopterus annectens; assembly: GCF_019279795.1. NCBI lineage: Eukaryota > Metazoa > Chordata > Ceratodontiformes > Protopteridae > Protopterus > Protopterus annectens. Next base: position 425,893,175 of record NC_056729.1, on the reverse strand, counting down.
TTTATAGAGTGTAAAGAAAACCACGTCACAAAACTGGTACTATTTCTCCTTCCTCTTCCCCTCCCCAAAGCACTTTTCCAAACAGTAATGACATGAAGAAGAGGATATGCTTTAGAGTCCTGCACAAGTCTAACAAATTCTGAAAAAGTCCAATATTTCCAGATTTTCTTGTTCTTCCATATTTCACAAATATAATTATTGCATTGTAATCCCATAGTAAGTTATTGGTTTTATTACTGTTCATCCCCAGTATCCTGTCTCTTCTTCATTTCCAACGTACTCTCAATTCTTCTAGTCAACTCTTATGCTGCCTTCCTTCTCTCCAGCATTTTCTGTTGAAAATTTTGAAAAGGTTTTATAAGTACAGTCACTCTGTGGTATTTTTTACCAGAAGAGCAAGAAGCAGAATCTCCTTCTGTTTAACAGCTCACCTTTTGTTGGACAAACATTTGTATTTCCTGCTTAGCATGTACTTCATCAAAAAATGTTTTTGTCCCTCCAGGGAAGAATACCTTGAAGACAGCTGGGTACAGTAGTGTGAATCTCATACCTGTATCTCGACATTCTCTGAAAAGTGGGATACATTTGCTCATCTTCTCTCTAGTGTACAATGAGTAATCATTTTCCACAAACAGTCTGCTGTCTCCCACTTTTAGTACTTTGTCCTTCTGTCGCAATTTTGTCAGAATCAACTCCTTCTGCTGGTAGGATCTCATCTTTATTATTAAAGGTCTAGGTTGTTTTCTTATAGCCCGATATGGAGCATGCACATGATGTGCCCTTTCAACTAACAACTCTTGCTATGGAATACCAGTCCAGTTGCTTATTTGCGCTTTCATAAAATTAATGCAGTCTCTTCCTTCCAGCTTCTCTGGGATAACTGAAAATCACAGGTTTTCCCAACATGGTCTATCCTTTAATTCTATTATTTTTTGAAACATCTCTTCCTGAGCAGTCTCATATTCAGGCAGCCTCCTCTGTATTTCGACCTCTGATTTTTGCAGCTTTATCATCTCATCTGAATATCTGTTTAAAGCTTCTTCCATTTTTCCAGCCTTTTGTTGTTTATGCTGATGTACTCCATCAGTGTTTTGCTTATTTTAACCAGGTCTGTATGCAGTTGTCATATGTCTTCCTGTAGGTTACTGGACGTCATGTCTGAAGGTTGCATTGCTTTTTGCTGAACAGCTGCAGAACTTTCCCCAGTCAGTATTTCTTCCTCACCTTTTTTAGCTGAGTTTTTCCAAGTCTTCTGTATTTCTTTATTCTTGGCATCCAGGTAGTGCACTTACTAGCCAGGTACTGAAATTTACCCATAAACTTAAGTCTACTTGCCTGTACTGAGTTTGTGTTTTCACACTGGGAGAGCTAGAAATAAACTGCTACTCACCGTACAGACATCTTGGAAGACTATGATGTTCTTGATCCTGCATTCTTTCAGCCAATATGGTGTTTTGATGTAATAGCAACTCACTCTGAGTTTCTACATCCATCATACATTCATCAGCATCAACCACAGTAGCTACAATTTGGCAACTTCCCTTGTGGCTTCCATTAAATCCAGCCTTCAGTTCATTGAATTGCTGTTGAGTTGTTCATAAGGAAGAATATATAAAAAGGAAGTGCAGAGTAACAGTTATTTGCACTTTGATAGCATGCATACTTTGAGTCTTAAAAATAATATAGTGAAAAGCCAGTTCATGAGAATTAATAGATTAATGAATGAATAAATATCAATTTTGTAAAAGAATGTGAAGTTTTAAAAGAAAGATTTTATAAGAAAGGGTATCCAAAAATTGTAGTAGATAGTGCTATGAGCAGTGTTATGAAAGAAAGAAATCATGAAAGTATAGTAGTTGGGTGTAATCAAGGGAATGATACCGAGAAAGTATGTAAAGGTAAGAATTTTTTGCTGGCTCACTTTTTTGAGAATTCCCTAGGTGAAAAAATTATAAGACGGACAGTGAAAAATAACTGGAGGTTCCTTATGAACTTCCAGGAGTTAAAAAGTGTGATAGGTGATGACCCAGTCTTCGTATCAAAACGGACTAGGAAATTAAAAGAATATTTTTATAGAAATAACAATACCAAAATATTAACAGCAAACATGAGAGGTATGTTCCAATCTATGAACTGTAACTTTTGAGATTGTATTATAGTAGACAACAGGAATTGGTTAGCAGCAAGAAATTATGAAATTAGACTACGTGATAAATATGATTGCAGATCAAAATATGTAATGTATGTTGTTTTATGTGGGCTGTGTTCATCTTTTTATATTGGGAGGACTAAAAAAGGAGTTTTATAATAGAATTTATGATCATTTGAGAGCTGTTGAAAAAGCGGATACAAGTAATGCTCTAGCAAAACATGCTTGCCAGAAACATTTGGATCGCTTGACAGATGTTAAATTTTCTATGATCCATCAAGTTTGTAATTATGAATGTGGAGGGGAAGCTGAAGATGAACTGGACTGGAAAGAGTACTGTTGGCAGATCAGATTAAATGCATGTGCTTTTCCTGAAATGAACGATAGACAGCATTTAAAAATTGTGTTGAAAAAGAAAGGGTTAATTCATTCAATGTATTTTAATGAGTCATGTGACTCTAAGAAAATGTTTTATGATTGCATGTTTGATTGCAACCTGGTCTGATGAAGTTCTGATGAAAGAATGAAAGCGCTTACCAGTTGTTTTATTTTTATGCCATATTAAAGTTTTCTTTGGATTTTATGCATTGTGATCCATTTTATTGTTTTATCAGAGTTTAGTGCGGTTCTGTATGGTTCTGTGGTTCATAGATGTTTATAGGCTAATGACCACAAGGGCCTTTTTAAGCCTAGCCATGCATCACGAATCTCTGACAAGTTCTGACACCCTTGATAATGGTAAGCATGGGCCTGGGAGATGAACCATGTGCAGGTTACCTGTTTGCATTAGAGACATAGGTGCCAAACCAGGGATGAATTTCCCGTTTCCCATCCAGTTGTCCAAGTTGCACTTGAATTGGGTTAGGGAGGAACTCTGCTTCACATGGATGGGGAGTCTGTTCCATAGAAGGGGTAGTCTCTGGGATACATACCTATCTCTCCAGCAGGTCCTATTTATATCAGAGGCAAGGTTTAAGTCTTTAGAATGGGTAATTCTGATGCTGTTTGTTTTGTGGATATGCAGGAGGTCCATCAGAGTGGTGTCTGACAATGTCCTATATGCCAGGCATAGATCTGTCCTCAAAAGCCTGAAGGAGACAGAATACAGGGATAGGGGCTTGAGGCAGTCAGCATAGGACATTTTACTTACGCCCTGTATTCTTTAGTGAGGAACCTCTGTGGACATTCCAGTTGTTGGATATGCCTGGTTAGATACATACCAAAGGGGGCACTGAACTCAATGACAGGTCTGATGAATGCCGAATACAGTGGAACAATGACTTCCTTGGATTTAAATGCCATATCTTTGTTTATAAGTTGTGCAACATAGAATGATTTCTTCACCACTGTAGACACGTGATGATCAATGGCTAGATTAATATCTATGTGTGTCCCTATGTCACTGACTACTGGGTCAACTCTAAGAGGTGTGTTGTCAACATGATAGTTACCAGGGATGGACGACTTCCCAAAGGAAACTGTTATGCATTTCTTAGCATTTAGTTTAGTCCATAGCTCTGACACCAGTTGTTTGTCTGTGTCAGCCCCTCCAGGAGAACATTTGTGTCAGTATGAGATTTAATGACAGCTTCTGTGGAATCTTAGAGTGATCTTAAGCTTGTTTATAACAGCAAAACTCACTCTTGAGTTTCTACATCCATCATATGTTCATCAGCAGCAACCACAGTAACTACCATTTGGCAACATTCTCTGTGACTTCCATGAAATCCAGCCTTTAGTTTCTTGAATTGCTGTTGAGTTGAAGCTCATAAGGAACTAGTTGTGAGCCACGGACCATTAAGGTCAGACAGTTATTTCATGTCATTAGTTTCTTTGTTAATTGCCATTACTTCCATTGGTCTTTCGTTAGTGACTGCACAGATGTGGGGAGTGGGGTGCGGGGTGATGGGTAGATAATATCTGCCACTTCTCTTGGGTGGAGATGAAGCTTTCTTACTAAGGCTTTCATACAACTTTCTGATTGCTTAAACAGTGAAAAACAGTAAAAAGTTCACAGATTTCTTTCATGTTAGCATTCATTGGCTTTTCAATACTGTTTAAATTATATGTGACATGTCAGAATTAATTACATTCAGCATTATTATATGTTATGATGTTGTGTTGCAGTCTTTCCTAGCTACACACGTGCATGCTTGGATGTCATCTGGAAGGACACTAAGAGAGCTCTGTTAAAGACTTCTTTTACAAGTGGTTGTACATAAAAGCTTCTTGCCAGTAAAACAAAACCAGTTTTTGTTTTACAAAAAAGTATGAATAACTGCACAAAAAGTGTAAAAAACATCCTTTGAAAGGGAATCGCAGTCCCATGCTTATACTTATCAAGGGTATCAGAACTTGTTAGAGATTTGGTGTACATGGCTAGGCTTACAAAGGCCCTTTTGGTTGTTAGCTTAGTAAACACCTATGAACCTATAACAATCAGTTATCATTTGACAGTAAGTCAGTGTGCTTAACCTTGTTTTTATATTTGCTGCATTCCTAAGCCAAATGTTTCACTTGTTCCTTCTTTGCAGTCTTTTAATTGAGAAAAACTGCATGCTGAGTTTCAAGTGGAATGCTGATGGCATGTTTGTCATAGAAGAATATGATCACGCACATCTTATCACTGTGAAGCTTAGTTTTCTTTACTTACATTGTTTAGGTAATAAATTCAGTAGTGCTAGGTTGTAACTTTCTTGTGCTCCTAGATGCATCTTAAAATCTTAGGGCCTTATTGAGACTACAATAGGGAAAACAGCAACACTGAAATAGAGCTTTTATTGACAAGTGAAAAATATGTAACATAACCACTACAGACATTTGGAAAAATGCTGGCATTTTAGTGCTCTAGAAATACAGTAGGAGTTCTTTCTTGTCAGGACGTTCCCTGCATGTTGTAATCTCTTCTCACCTCCTGGGATCGGCTTAGCTAGTAACAGCAAAGTAGCCAGATGTCTTGTTCTAGGAGAATCCCAGAGGCCAGGCAGTGATACACAGTAGCATTTGCTGTGGTCCAGAGATCAAAGGCACTTGAGAGAGAGTTACTTATAGGCGCTGAATATGCTTTACTCCTTGAGTAGTTCCCATTATCATCTGACTGGGGAGATGTGTGCTGCTAATTAACCCTTTTATTGGAACCTTTAGACTCAAATTATCCACAAAGGCAATTTGGGTTTGTGAAATAAAGTTTTTATTGTTTTTTTCTTTGTAGATTGATTATTTACAAGTAAAGGATTTTATTTGTTATGCACACATTTTAGGCAGAAAGTTAATCATCTATGAACCGTGACATTTCTATTATGTGTCATTTGACAGAGCTACCATACTGCATCAAATGTTTGTTTGGACTGATCACTTTTCAGAGATGCAATTATTTGGCAGTTAGTTCCATTTGCTGCAAGATCTTATTTAAAATTGTTGTCGGTTAGCACTTTCGAGCCATGGCAGAAGGTGAGTTATACTAGTTAAATAGCCAGTGGGGTAGTTTATAAAATATAGTTAACCAGTTTGCTCAATTACATATTTTTGGATCACTTCTGTGTCACTGTTAGACAGAGGCACAGTATACTAACCTCGAAAAGGGCATAGCAAAATTAATTTAAAATGGGTGGCGAAAGCCAAACATACTCTGGCTAGGCTTATAAATGCCCTAGGGCAGATAGCCTAGTATGAACCTATGAATGGCTGTAAGCAAACTGAAAAATGTTGCTTTGCTGTGACTGACCTCAGTTTCACAGCTCAAAGAAGAGTTTCAGCTAAATATTTTAACTTAAACTCCCTAACTGTGTATATCAAGACATAAAAAGTATCCAGTGAGGTTGAAGGTGGTTGTTACTTGCGTATATGGCTGCATTGGTGACCTGGCGATAATGACTGTTGTTGTTGTTATTATTGTTATTATTATCATTGTCATCATCCTCATTTTGGTGCAGTATACATACATCATCTGGCATTCTGCACTTCTCCCTGAAGTATATATTGTGGTTCATGGTTGTTTGCTGGTGGAGATGGGCAGGAGGCAATGCATTGTAGAGTACAGAATTGTTAATGGTCATGTAGGGTGTCATGCAGATGCAGTATATGTGTACTGATTATATGTCACAGCATAGTATTCTGACCAGAGCAAAAAAAATTGGTTTGCTAGTACAGATCGCGCATGCAAGGTCTGTAAGGTGACAAGTAAGAGTTGGAGGATTTGTTTATGGACAGGTGGCCAATCAGACACCTCACACCTACCTATGGACTGTAGGGAAAAATCTTAAAAAAAAAAAAAAAGAAACGACATCAAAGTGAAGTTGACCTTAATCCCTTACTTAAGAGGTGAAGGGTTGTGTACCAAGTACTGTAGTAAATGAGAAGAGATTAGCCATCATAAACTGGCTATAAATAAACTGCCATATGAAAAGCACCTAAACATTTATATTTATTAAGAAAATAAAATATGGTATTGTCTTCTGACTTGGACAATAATTTATAGACACAGCTGTTGTAACTAAAAATACCCGTAATAACAAAATGAAAAGGACCTAGGCACCAAAAAAAAAAATACAGAAGCTGTATAACAGGAAAAAAAATCAGCTGTTAGGCATAGGTCATGCAAGTGAAACCTGTACCTTGTGCGACTTTTGTCTCTTCAGCTTCACCCAATGTATAAACCAGATTCACTTGTGAATGAATTCTTCATTAGCAACAGATTACTGAGGAATATGGTGTTTCATCAAGTCCCATAATGCTCAGAGTGAAACAGTTGTCGGAGTATAGTTGAATACATTATATAGTCACACATCCCAGATGTACTGATTTCAAAATCATGGCACTCTGGTGGTAATGACATTTTCTTTACCGGCAAGGTTTTGAAATCGGAGTTATTTATTTGTTTTTTGTCTGTTGACTGGGGAAAGCCCATTTTCATTAGAAGCTCAAGGAGAAAAGCTCAGATGCATTTTACGACACTCGTAACAAAACAAGTTTTTAGAAAGATTGATTGCATGGATGGTTCTTAAGACATCTGCACACAAACAGGTAGTTGTTTTGTAGTGATGCTATACAAAGATAAAGCAGGCATTTCGTCTGTAGTAACATTTTACATGATATTAAATTCCAAGTCTAAAACATTTAGTATGCAAACATTTCATGTGACAAGCAGACACTGGATATGATTTATAAGACTTGTAAGGATAGTTACAGTATTGATGTTAAGAATAAATAAAACTGAGGTAAGGAACGTGTAACATTAGTTGGTAGGTAATAGTTAAAGCTAGAAGAGGGAAAGAGACATTCCACAGCTAATGAGTCAAGGACAGTGGGGGTAAGAATACTAGGGTACTTACTGACACAGAACCTGGTTATAAGAGCATGCTGGAGAATATTTGAAAGGGGATGGATAAAGTGAGAGGGTTAGAAAGAAATTGAAATATAAAGTGGAGATTAATATAGGAAGGTAATTGAGGAAGGGTGGTTGAAAGGTTTGTTGTGTAGAAGAGGACAGAGGTTATAAAGGGATTGGGCTGTTAGATGACAAAAGGAAATAGTTACTCAGGTGAGGAGCATGTGCACGACCACATGTTCAAGTGTTGTGTTAGCAAATGCTTGAAGGTAAAAGGTTTCATGGTCTATTTTAGGTGTTTTGGGATGGTGTTCATGAGTTTGTATACATAATGGGAGTATAGTGAGTCACCTGCTGAGTTATTAGACTTGGTTATGATTTCTAAGAGTTTATTTGTTGAGAGAAGGTCTGTACCTGGAAAGTAGTGCTGCAGGGTGTCTTTTAGTGCTGGCCATTTTTCTAGTGCATGTATAAAATGATGTGCAATGTTCGGTTGCGAGTATGTTATAGTTGGTTAGACCCTCATAAATGAAAACTGCATCAGGGTTTTTCCAAGATTTGATCCATCTGTAGGGAGCTTCTCGAGTTGGCCTTTTTGTCTCTTCTGTGAACAATTGACTGGCAAGATTCTATTTCAGGACTCCATTCAAGCAGGGTGGAAGACGGATGCCTTTTCTTTTCCTTAGACAGGAATGTTCCTGTATACTTTTCCACTAATATGCAGGGTACTATTGAAGATTCAGAAGGAATCTCACAAGATCATTGTGGTGACCCCTTTTTGGCCCAGGCAACCTTGGTTCTCCCTTCTTTTGGAAAGGACCAGGGGCAATTACCAGAAGCTTCCTCAAAGACTGGATCTTCTCACGCAAGAAGAGGGATGTTTAATACATCCAGACATCAGTTAACTTCAACTGACTGCCTGGATGATAGGGTCTTAATTCCTTTTAGGCACTTGTTTACTAAGGGCATGCAGTAGGTACTAATTGAGCCAAGAAAGGCAGCTACTAGAAAATCATATGCTACAAATGTAATTGGTGCCGACAACATAACCTTTAAGGGCTAGTTGTTCTCTGGTTTTCAGTATTTGTGTAAGTTACTGTTCTATGACCGTTCTTATTTGTCTGTCAGGGTTAATTTATCTGCCGTTTCAGCATGTATGCCCATGAATCCTCCTCTATTAATTCAGTCTCATGTCAGAATGTTTTTGCAAGGTGTTTTGCATGAGAGGCCTCCAAGACAACAGATGACCCCTCCTTGTGATCTTAATTTTATGTTAAGAGAGTCTAACATTTACTCCATTTGAATCAGTTAATCTGGCTGAGTTTAGTTTCTTAACATGGAAAACAGTTTTGCTAATTGGTCTGACCTCTGCAAGAAGGGTATCTGAGTTGCAAGCTCTTATGGTGAGTCAGCCATATCTCATTTTCTATAGGGACAGGCTTTCTTTGAGAGGTAGTCCTCCTTTTCTGCCTACAGTGGTATCCCACTTTATTTTGAGCCAAGCTATCCATCTCCCCATTTTCTTTCCTGAACCTAAAAATGAGGGAGAAAGGATACTCCATACCTTGGAAGTCCACAGACAACTGCAATACTATCTTGACAGAAGTAAATCTTTCAGATCTTTAGATAAATTGTTCATTTCTTGTGAAGTTAAGAATAAGGAACAACCTGTGTCAAAGCAAACTATTTCCAAGTGGTTGTCTAAGGCTATTAACTTTTGCTAACTCACCATAACAAAACTGTTCCAGACAGGGTCAAGGCCAACTCCATCAGGTCCTTGGCTTCATCTGTGTCATTTTGTTGTTCTTAACTTTGTCCTTTCAGGGCTCTGCTTCCCTCTTTCTTTTAGCAGGAAAGCTCTGAAGTGCTTTGCCCCCAAATGTGTCTTCTATTCAGCCCACCTAGAGCTTCTTGACAGCTTGGGGGCATGGAAGGTGTCCTGAAGCATTGGAAGCCAGCCGGCTGTTATATTCTTTGCCCCATAACCCATATAGCTAAGGCTACTTCAGCAGTGATCCATTAAACATGTACTGCTATGCTAAGTTTACAAATGTACTTTATTCTCCAATGCATTACTAGATAATTAAGCTTTGCTGCATGAATGGCACTATTCTATTCATCAGTAGATCTTCCATACTGAGCTGTAGAGGCATCACCTTGGCTGTTTTGCAGGCTGCGTTGACAGTTAAGAGCCAAGTACTGCATAAAGTGGCTGGCTGGGATCCGAGCAAACTAAATTCTCTCTGTGGTGCTTTGCGTCATACCTCTCAACCTCTTAGTGCAAGACATCTGGACAAAACCTGACAAAATGGGGGGACAAAGGCCCAAAAATAGGGATCAATTTTAAATATCGGGACAAAGGCCCAAATATAGGGATTAGATTTTAAATATTTCTCGTATAAACTTAGAAGGTTGCTAGAGTAACAAAGTTTGTGTTAACATATACTTTCTGAAGGATTTGAAGTCTGAAACTCAAAAGTATGTCATTATTTATTAATTTCAATCCTCAGATCATCTCAGTGATTTTCCAGAAAACCACAAATTTTATGAGGAACAGACCAAAAATATGAGGCAAAAAGCTGGACAGTTGAGAGGTATGGTTGGCATGCAGGTACACTGTTGGACTACAGCAAACAGAAGAGCCATTTGCCTCTCTGAAAGTGTTCCATATCTTCTGTCTGACATTTAGACTCAACTGCTGAGAAAGAAGCTATCTGTTCACCTTCTGTGGACCCGAGCCAGTGCAAAGGGCTACTGATGACAGCTAGGAAAATTTCTCACCCAGCTCATTTACTGTTTAAAGTAATTACATTGGGCCTTTGGTACTTAATTTGATGAAGTACTCATGTAATTTATATCCTTAATCTTGTGTGCAGTCTGCCTTCTGGGGCTCAGGTTAAAATGTTACTGACTCTGTTATGAAATCGTTAGTGCTCTAACATTGCTTTTGAGCTCAGAGATCACCAAACAATCCTGCAGTAGTCAATACTAAAACTCCGTTTCAAACTGCAAGTAGTTCCTGTGGCATTGGTCTTCACTGTATTTGCTTACATTAATGTGGAATAATATGAATTTCTTCTATATGCAGCACACAGACAGGAAGACTGTTGCTGTTGGGTGATCAGGAAATGACCATTCCAGAGGTAGAAGTTTGTACTGATCACAATGACATAGTGTAGCTGCTGCTTCTGTGTTTGTACGGCAGAGTATCAAAATTTGATACCTAATGACCTTCCGAAAACTGGACTGCATTTGTCTGTGTGGATATTTTCCTTCTCTGTCTAGTCAACGGTGTTATTTTTTTAGTGTCAGTTGTATACTGTTTTACTGATATGGGGAGTTTATTTCACATGCATGATGCATTGCATTGTACCCATCTCTCCTCTTCCCATGATTATTAATCGTCAGTATAAAATGACACGTGTCTGTTAGCTCATTGCACTATTTTCTCTAGGCACATGTTTTCAAGCAAAACTGGGTCCATCATTGCTTTGAAGGAAGACAACAGTCCCTCCTGAGTAGACTGTATACCATGGAGTAAAGGGACAGCAGATGCAACTTTTCAGGATTTCTAACCATAGAATCTCCAGAAGCTTACTGAGGGAGGCCGTTAAAGGCAGTTGCATTTGAGAACTGGAGGATTACTATAGAGTATAGAGAAATTATTACTTTCCTGGAGTAGCAAAACATTCCATTAAAGATAATATGGGCCACTGGCTGCACTAGATGTGGTTGATTTTTTTTTGGTTGAGTCATGGAATACCAACCAAAAAACATTGAATCACAAAACAGTGACCGCAGCAGAACGAGGAACTATGTTAAAGCTCTCATTTCAGGTGTGATAATCTTTTTTATCAATATTTTGTGAGTATTGCATAAGTATGCATCCCAGATATATTTATAAGAATGTGTTGAAGGGACAGATGTCCTTCCATTTCAGTATTGCAGTACTCATTGCACTCGGTATACCCTGCCAAGGGTGGCCCGATGTCCAGCCAGTATACCAAAGCCTTTAGTTTGCTTTAAGGTACTCCATACATCACACGTATGCTCCTCATGTAGAGTAGGGCATAAAAGTGACGTCCGGACGTACCATCCTCAGAGTTTCTTTGCTGCCAGCCTGAATGTTATCTCTTAATCATTGGTCTGAATTTTCATTCCATTGCTCGTTCCAGCAAGCTGTTGTAGCTAAATGACCCATTGGTATTTTTTGTATTGTATCTTTTCTCTTCCTTTTTGTTGCTTGTGGAATTTCATGTCATCCAAGAATGGTAGATTCTGTTGTGGGAGACAAATTCCCTTTAAAGACCACCATGAGCAGTACTTGTTTTGCTTTCGTGCTTCTCACAACCATACATCCTCTTCAGTGTGTCAGGCCTTTGTTCCCAAGACCCTCCTTAGTAGGTTCTCTTCTTTGACGTTGTATCTAGAGAGTTGGCGTCCTGCACCGAGGGCAGCCATCCAGCAAGAAGGTGTACAAGAAATTGATGATGAATTCTTCTGCTGTACGGCCTCTGCCAGACGTCTCTCCTGAGGTGACTGATACCCCGGAGGTTCATCTGGCTTCATTATTGGATTCTTCAGCCGTGACTGTTTTGGAGGCTGGCAGGAGTCTGATCTTGGGCACATCCTTGGACGTCTTCCAGACATCCTCATCGGTGTTTGGGGGAACTGTGGCTGATTATTTCCGAGGGGCTTAGGGATAGTCCTCAAATTTTAGTCAGAGAAGGAATCCCTACTTTCCATTATTAAATGCCATCTGGGGTTAGAGCCTTCTACATTTCATAAGGCAGAAGTCCCCTTAAAGAAAAAGCAAAAAATTAAACATATTGCTCCAGTTCAAAAGGACCCACAGAGTGAATGGCAAAATTTCATTCGAGTTGTTTAATGCTTTGATGGCTTTAAAACCTCCTCCTTGGTCCTCTGCTCTCCTTAAAAGATCCAGAAAACAGGAGGAGGTGGATTCAGATGAGGAATCTCTTGCCTACTCCTCTTAGATTCCCACTTCTTTAGATTATGGGTCTGAGGAAGCGGAATCTGCCAGTCTTAATACTCCTTTTGAGGAAATTTCTTTTGGAGACACAGTCTGCAGAATGATGGAGTTTTTTAAATGGGATTATGCTCAGGTCTCTGATGTTCAATAAAAGGTATTAGGAGCTTTTGCAGATGGATTCTCCCAGGCCTTCTGCTGTGCCTCCTGTTCTAACTGCCTTGTTGGATGCCTTTTGTAATGCTTCTAAGGCTCTTGACTCTCAACCCTCTGCCCCCAAGAAATCTAATGGGTTTTGTAGGGTGCCTGAGGACTGTAGATTTCTTTATAAGTGTCCCTTCTGCTAACCCCTCAGTGGTGTCTGTGGCTTCTGACAAGCCATCTCAACTGCTAACTTCTCCTAAGTTACTTCCTTCTGATAAAGAGTGCAGGACTATGGAAAGGCTAGGTAAGAAGGTTTATACTTCTGCTACTTTAGCTTTTAAAGCTGCCCAGTTATCAGACCCATATGTCCAGGCACATGTTGGCTCTTCTTTCTCAGGCCTCTCAGGTAATTTCTGATCTTCCTGACTCTGAAGAGATAGACTTCTGCTCTTTTCATGTTGGGGATACTGGCAAGGGTGCTTGCCTCCCCCACAGTGCCTTTTTTAGGCAATGTCAAAACAAAATTTCCAATGTAACAAAATCCACTCGAGACAAACTCAAGGTTCTACTCCTTAATGCTAGGAGTCTAAACATGAAACTGCACTCCCTGGAAGCACTCCTTACCTTGGAGGAGGCTAACATCTGTGCAGTCTCTGAGACATGGTTCAAGGCCGCGGACAGCACCCCAGCCGTGCAAGGCTGCAATGCCTTCCACACGTTCAGACCTCAAAGTGAGCATGAAAGAACCAAAGGTAGAGGTGTATCCATCTTCATTAAAGCCAAGTACATCTCAAGACTGGTCAAACAATACAACTCCCTCATAGATTCATAGGTAGGTACTAGGCTATCGGCCCAAAGACCTACGTAAGCCTAGCTAACAAGGCTCCCTGGCTTATGCCACCGAAGAAAGTTAATTTCCTGTGCCCCTGTCGAGCAGAGCCACAGAAGTGACCCCTGGGATGTATTTCCTATTTCCTATCCACTCATCAAGATTTTTCTTGAAGAGTGCTAATGAGGAACTTTGCTTGACATAGATGGGTAGTTTGCTCTAGAGTATAGGAAGTCTCTGGGACAGGAATCTCTCCCTCCATCATGTCCTGTTTATTGTGGTGACAAGGTTTAGGTCCCTAGAGCGTGTAGCTCGGAGGGATTGGGATTTCTTTAGTTGTAGCATGTCCAACAGCTCTGGGTTTAACATAACATTGGAGTAGGTGATATGCTACAGAGTAAAGCTGGAGTTTTTTGAGACTGTCAGTGTAGGGCATCTGTTTGAGGCCAATAATCCTCTTTGTGAGGTACTTCTGTGGCCTTTCCAGCTGCTGCAGATGTCTTGCGAGGTACATTCCAAAAGGGGCGCTGTACTCTATAATCGGTCTAATGAGTGCTGAGTAGAGGGGAACAATTACCTCTTTTTTCCTGGATGCAAACCCTTTTGTGATGAGGTGTGCCACATAGAAGGATTTCCTGACTACTGTGGCGATGTGATCATCAAAGGAGAGACTACTGTTCACCTGGGTCCCAAGGTCTCTTATCAAACATTCGGCATTAAGTAGACTGCTGTTTATGTGGTAGTTCATGGGTACAGAGTTTTTACTAAAGGGGATGACAATGCATTTTTTGGCATTGAGATTGAGGCCATGCATCTGACACCAAGCATCTGTCTGAGTGAGGTGCTTCTGTAGGATGTCCACATCATTTGGGGACTCAACTATGGCTCCAAGTTTGCAGTCATCTGCAAACTTCATTAGCCTGAGGCCTTCTGTGTTAGTCTGTACTTCAGAGAAGTAGATACCAAACATGAGAGGTTCCAGGACTGAACCCTGTGATACTTTACTTGTCACACTGGTTTGAAGTCAGATTTCGTGTCTGCAACTTTTACAGTGTGGGTTCTGTCAGTGAGCCAGTTGGCAAACCATCTTGCGACATAGGGATTTAGTGAGTTTAGCTATAATCCCAGAATGGGGGATGGTGTCGAAAGCCTTGGAGAGGTCAAGATAGGCTGTGTGAACCACCTTACCCTCGTCTATGGCTTTGGTGACTGCCTCAAAGAAGTCAATCAGGTTCAGAAGGCGTGATCTGCCTTTCACATACCCGAACTGGGTGAGGTCCAGAGTTTGGAGGTTACCAATGTCTTTGTTTATGAGTTCCATGATGATACATTCCATGGCCTTGCAGACCAGGCTCATCAGGCTAATAGGGTGATAGTTCCCAGGATCAGTGTTGGCTCCCACTTTGTCGAGTGGGATAACTGTGGCTGTGCGCCATTCAGTGGGCACAAAGCCTGACGTGAGACTATGATTGAACATGGTGCTTAGGTGGGGAGCCAGTTCATTCTGAGGTTTATGTAAAACGCAGCCTGGGATGTTATCTGGTCCCATGGATGCTGTGTTTTTGTTTTTAGAGAGTGCAGCTTTTACCTGCATAGATGTGATTACAGGGACTCTGCATTCTTCCTGTATAGATATGGGCCCTTGGGGGGGGGGGGTGAAGTTAGCGCTGAACCTATCTGCCAGGATGTTGGCAAAATCAGTTGGTTCAGTAATTTTCCTGCCGTTGTGCTGTAACTCAGAGCAGATCTGGGTGTTGCCATTGAGATTCTTGACATAGCTATAGAATGCTTTGTGGTTGCCCTTAGAATCAGTGGCAATTTTGTTTTTGTAGCTAACTTTGGAGGATCTTATAAGGGATCTCAAGTTCTTACTGAGGCTGACCAGGAAGCTCCTCCACTCATGGGATTTTACTCTCTTTTGCAACCGTTTCTTCCTTCTGCTGTAGAGTTTGTTTATGGCAGGGGACCACCAGATTGGCTTCCTTTTTTTTTGAGGATAGCGTCTTGGTTCTGTTTGGGATAGCACAATCTATGCACTTGTGTAAGTGCTTACAGAGTGCATTTGTGTAGGATTCAGCAGTCATAACTGTATTGTCCATCTGCAAGACTGTCACGAAGTTCGCCACTTCTGTCTTATGAAGCATGAAATTGGCTTTGGAGAAATTTTTTACCATGGTTTCCTTAATGGTGGGTGGGGGCAGGATGCGGATATCTAGGGTGATTAACTTATAGTTGGATCTGACCAACGAGTAGTTGATTTCAGGTGTGGAACACCGGTCACTCATGTTGGTAATGACTAGGTCTAGGATATTGTTACCCCTGGTGAGGGTGTGGATAAGTTGATCCAGGGCATTGGAATTTATGAATTCCAGAAAGCATTGAGCGAAGGAGTTGGTACATGAGTAGTTTTCCCATTTAATGGTGGGGTAGTTGAAATCACCCATTATTAGGATGTTTGGTTGAAGCCTAATATTTTCCAGTATATCAAGAAAAGAGGAGTGGGAATCCTGGGGCATGGTGGGGGATCTGTAGCAAGCTACAGTTTGGATTGCAGTTTTGCCCAGAGTTAGTTGCACTTGGATAACCTTGGATGCATTATGCTGTGCAACTTGCCTGGAGGTGTGGATATCCTAAATGAATATGGACACACCTCCGCCTTTGGTGTTCTGGTCCAGGTTAGCTGGTCAAAAAGTGTGGTATGAGTTATATCCTGGTAATGCAGGGGTGCTCTCTAGAGACTTGAACCAAGTCTTAGTCACTGCACAGATATCGATGTTCTCCATTTTAAGGAGTGCCTCGAGTGAGTGCATTTTGAGATTTAGACTTCTAGCATTGAGTAGCATTACCCTCAGTTTTTGCTTGCCTGTTCCTGTTACGGTGTTGAATTTGTCATTTGAACCTTGCCTATAAAGACACTATAGGGGCGGCAAGAGCCTTAGCCAGTATCCGGAATCCCAGGGCAACAGGTGCAGGCCATCTCTGGCAAAGCATCATGGTCTGTCGACCATGTCATCCCAGGCAGACGGATACTGGATCCCCTTAGAATGACACCAGAAGCTTAGCCAGTTGTTGAAGTCAATCATTTTGGCCTTGTACTGTGGTATCATTCTGGTCGATGGCAGGATACTACTCAGGGCTGGGGTCATACCTGCCTGGGCTACAAGATCGGAGAGCTCTTCCATGTCTCTTTTCATGTAGTCCAGTGAGGTACATCTCAGGTCATTCACACCAACATGGACAATGACAGAGTCATATTTGTACTTGTTGTGGAGTGACTGAGTGCGTGGTTATGTGGCGGATCCTGGCTCCCAACAGGCAGCTGACAGTAACCTTCTCCTTGTTTAGCCTGGTGAGTGGGACATCAGTGTGCCTGACTATAGAGTCACCTATGACTAGTGTGTTGAGAACGTTGGTTTGCCTTATGGCCTGTGGTTTATTGGTACACTGAGTCTGTGGGCTATGTGTCATTTGGGTTGTGTTGGGGGGTTGATGTTGCTTGCTTTTCTGCTTTGGAGGTCTCTGTTATTTGAGTAGATTATTATTGAGAGCCTCTGTGAATGTTTTTGTGTTTCTATGTGTGGATTTTGGTGGTGTAAGTTTAGTGGGACTATGTGATGTGTGGTGTGGTGCGGTGCAAGTGTTTACCTTCTCCTCTTGACTGTCAAGTTCAGTCTTGGTTGGAGAGAGCTTTACCTCCAGTTTGGCTAGATAAGTGCATCTCTCACAGGTTGTCGTGTTGGGTGGTAGGAGGAGAGCGTTGTCTGTGTACTTGAGGCAATTGCTACATTGCCTCAAGATGCCCAGATTCGTCAGATAGGAGAGAACACTGGGAGCTGATCCTTGGACATGCCTGAATAAAAAACTGCTTTCCTCTAGACAAGTGAGGAAAGTGAGTATAAGAGCTGTTTTTCTCTAAGAAAGTGAGGAAAGTAAGTACAAAAACTGTTTTCCTCTACGTAAAGAGGAAGGTTGAGTGCTGTAGTAATTTGTAGCTTATTTAGTGCTAACAAGTGCTGAGCACGAATAAGCAAATTCAAGTGCTAAAACTAAGAATTTGTACCAGGATCTTGTGGCTACCTAGTGCTTTCGACCCCCACTGATAAGCTAGAATGTTTCTCTCCAACACAGAAAGGCTTGGGGGGCTTAGAAGCTTACAGACAGTCCTGGATACAGCAAATCTCTATCTGGACAAGACTAGTTACAGGAATCATGGGAAACAAGTGCAGACGTGGGCTTTTAAACCAGAACATTGAAAGAGATGGAAAAACTGCCCAGACAGCCAATAAGCTACAATTTCTGGGCCAGAAAACACTCTTGTGGTAGATAGGCTACCCTAATGCTTACCACTGTCACTGATAAGCTAGAAGGCTTCCCTCCAGCACACAGAAAGGCTTGGGGGGCTCAGAAGATTACAAACAGTCCTGGATACAGCAAATCTGTATCTGGACTAGACTAGTTATAGGAAAGGTGGGAAACAAGCACAAACGCGGGCTTTTAACCCAAAAAGTTGAAAGATCTGGAAAAACTGCCAAATGGCCAGTAAACTACAATTTCTGGGCCAGAAACCACTCTTGTGGTAGATAGGCTACCTAGTGTTTGCCAATCCCACTGATAAGCTAGAAGGCTTCTCTCCAACACAGAAAGGCTTGGTTGGCTCAGAAGCTTACAAACAGTCCTGGTTACAGCAAATCTGTATCTGGACTAAACTAGTTACAGGAAAGGCAGGAAAGAAGTTTAGAATTCTTTTTTTTTTTTTTTTTTTGAAAGTGAAATGGGAGAAAGGAGAAAGATAAGATAATTCAAAATTAAGGACCTAAGTGGCTTGCCCTTCACAAATATTCTCTCTGTATTAGGTAGAATGAGCTATATGTGTGTGAATGAGAGGAAGAATAGAGGAATGGTGAGAATGCAGGGAGTAGAGGTGGCAAAGGTGGATGAGTTTAAATACTTGGGATCAACAGTTCAGAGTAATGGTGATTGTGGAAGAGAGGTGAAGAAGAGAGTACAGGCAGAATGGAGTGGGTCGAGAAGAGTGTCCGAAGTGATTTCAGATAGATGAGTACCAGTAAGAGTGAAAGGGAAGGTCTACAAGAGGGTAGTGAGACCAGCTATGTTATATGGGTTGGAGACAGTGGCATTGACAAAAAGGCAGGAGTCAGAGCTAGAACTGACAGAGTTAAATATGTTAAGATTTGCACTGGGTGTGATGAGGGTGGACAGGATTAGGAATAAGTATATTAGAGGGTCAGGCCAGTTTGGAAGGTTTAGAGACAAAGCCAGAGAGGCAAGATTACATTGGTTTGGACATGTGCTGAGGAGGGATGCAGAGTATATTGAGAAAAAGATGCTAAGGATGAAGTTGCCAGGTAACAGGAAAAGAGGAAGGCCTAAGATAAGGTTTATGGATATGGTGAGAGAGGACATGCAGGTGGTTGGTTTGACAGCAAGATGCAGAGGACAGGAAGAAATGGAAACAGATGATCCGCTGTGGCGACCCATAATGGGAGCAGCCGAAAGAAGAAGAATTAGGTAGAATGAGCTAGTGACACTAGACTGGAATAGAGCTGGGCTAGAGCTTAAAATATGGGACTGGTAGGAGTGTCTGAAGTCAAAATATGATCTCACTGTACTAGGTTGAGTGAGCAAATGAGATAGACCCAGAAGGAGTGTTCAAACACAAATTTACAGGAAGGGCGGGCAATTCCAAAGCCAGCAAGATTAATACCAGAACAAGAACAGGGAGGGCGGGCGGGAAACTAACTGCAGAGACAGCGAGAGACCACAGTATTCTATAAAACAATTAAATAGAAAAATAAATAACTACAGGGTGACACAGACCAATGAAACATTTAAATACACAGAAAAATAAAATAACATGCAATACAATCTTTAATACTGCGTTTGTACTTGGCTAGTAATGCAGTTGATTGTAGGTATGTAGCAGAAGCCAAACTACTTCACGTCAAATTAACTCTAAGTAAAATACCCTACAACATAATTTCTATAGGTCTCCCACAATGAACCAAGAAAAGCATACTGCCTAACTGGACTTACTCGTCATACAGCTCAACACCTTAGTCATGGGAGATTTCAACTATCTTTCCATTAGCTGGGTGACATACATGAGCATGAACATGCTCGCCTAGAGGTTCCTGCACTTTGTCAGTACAAATGCTGTAGAACAGGTAGTCTACTCCCCCACAAATGGGTTAAATGTCCTAGACATAGTACTCAGCAGCATGGGGGGAGTCACTGCACTCCCACCTGTATGATGCCCTCCCTGGTAAGGTCGGACCATAAATCATTCTCGCTCGAGGGAACTATCGAAACTGTCACCACCACAGGAGCAAAACAACTAAAAAAACATTTTTCCAAAGCAAATTACAGCCTACTAAGTGATGGTATAAAAAGTGTTTTACCCCCACAATCACAGACAACAATGACTCCTATGCACAGGTGTACACAAATGCCCTGTATAAACACTTAAGCAACTGTATAGACTCGGCTGTGCCTGACTGAATTAAAACCAGGTCCTCCTGATAAAACAAGCCACTCTGGTGAGCCTCAAGTAACAAAAGGAAGAAACTGATGTCTAAGAACAAGAGGGAACTGACTCAGCAGAGGAAGAGTTCTCTCCACAGCTTGAACAAGCAAATCAGAAACCGTGTAAAGTCCTCTAAAGCTAATTACGAACTAAAACAATGAGTAACAAGGTTACACAGAAAAAACGATCAGTAAAAACTAAAACAAACACCCAGCCGAGTTAGATTTTCCACTGTGTGATTCCTTAAAACCTCTTGTATTAGAAGTAACATGGGGTATATGTAATTAAATCAGAAGGTGGTTCAACAAAGTATTAGTTCAAGGGTGTGCACACTTATGCAACCAGCATATTGTACATTTTTTTTCCCCCTAACAAATGTGTTTGTTTTTCAATTGAATTGTACAGGTTGTAGGTCACATTAAAGGTGGGAAAAGTTTTGAAATGATTTATTGTAGTCTCGTTTTTTTATATCATAGAAACTTGGCATTTTAACAGGGGTGTGTAAACTTTTTATATCCTCTGTACATGTTTCAGTCTTCTTATGGCATCATCAGCACAGCATAAGTGGACTGTTTAGCTAACATTTGGAAACACAGGGTTATCATATCCAGCTGATATCCATAACCATTGGGGTGTCTGCAAAATATCCCAACTAACAAACTAAAACAATGAGTAACAAGGTCACACAGAAAAAACGATCAGTAAAAACTAAAAGAAAAACCCAGCCAAGCTAGATTTTCCATGCTTTACGAAGGTAAAAGAGCATCTCTAGCTAAGGATAATCATAAGGCATTCTTTAACTACATCCAAAATCTAAAAGGAAATGCCCAACTCTCTGCTGAACTGGGAATAGATGGTACCACTATACTATACCAGAGGAAATTGCTAACCTGCTAGCTGACCAATATGGCGCAAACCTCACCCCACTATTGTCCCCAGCAGCCATACCTCAAAGCATGCCTGACACCAGTCCTATGCTTAGTATCACTCGAGATCAGGTCATATCTGTGCTCTGCAAGGCCATAAAACACGACCTCAGTGGGACCAGATAACATTCCAGGTTTCTTATTAAGCAATCTAAAACAAGACCTAGTGGACCCACTTGGTGTTCTCTTTAACCATAGCCTGAAAACTGGCATTGTTCTAGCAGAGTGGAAAACTGCAACAGTAATCCCCTTGCACAAAGGGGACCATCAACCGACACTGGGAACTATAGACCCATAAGTCTAACTAGCCTCCTCTGCAAGGCCACAGGTGACCTTCAAAGTCTAGATCCAACCCAATTTGGCTTTAAGTGTAGATCATGTTTAATAAACCTAGTAGACTTCTTCAAGAAAGTCAGCAAAGCTCTGGCTGAAGGTAAGACAGTGCATACTACCTATCTTGACCTATCCAAGGCTTTTAACACAATCCTCCACTCAGGTATCGTTGAGAAATTCTCCCAGCTGGGGATTAACCTTTACATCACTAGATGGGTAGCTAGTTGGCTCACTGACAGAGCACATACTGTCAAAGTTGGTGACTCCACCTCTACCAGTAGACCCGTCACCAGTAGCATACCACAGAGATCTGTGCTGGGTCCTTTACTGTTTGAAATCTATTTCTCAGAAGTCTGGCTAAAGTAGATGGCCTTTGGCTTACCAAGTGGACCGATGATTGCAAATTGGGTGCAATCATTGGGACCCCCAAGAATGTTAATATATTACAGGCGGGGCTAACACAGACAAATGACTAGTGCCAAAACCACTGTCTAAAACTAAATGCAAAAAAGTGCATTATTATCCCATTTGGCAAAGCAGAATTCCATGTCAGTTACAATATTGACAGCATCCCCCCCCCCCCCCCAAGTTCGAACCCAGTGGTGCGAGATCTGGGAACACAGGTAGATAGCAATCTGAAATTAGACCACCAAGTTTTCACAGTAGTAAGGAAAGCCTTCTGCATTCTGCATCTCATAAGTAAGGGCATCACATACAGGTCTAAGTATGTTATAACTCCACTGTACTTGGCCCTCATCAGGCTATTAATAGAGTACAGTGACCCTTCTGCATGTACCTCACCATACATATGCAGCACCTGGAGAGACCACAGATGTTTCTCGCCAAGAAAATACAGGGCCTCCAAAACATGACTTACGTGGATAGACTGAAAGCCTTGTTACTGTACTCTGTATCATATAGGCTGCTGAGAGGTGACTTATGCCTGGCCTACAGGGCAGTCTCTGTCCGTGCCCTGGTGGATATGATGTACATCTGCAAGTCAAGTGGCACATGAGTCACTTGCTCTGGGGATCTTAACCTAGCCTGTGACCTTAACAGAACATGTAAATAAATAAAAAGCACCCAGGCTGCTAAACGATTCTTCCTTTATTAAAAATACTCCAGACATTAAGCGCTTTTGTCTCTCCTAGGGGAGACTTCATCAGAATCGATAATCAATGAGACAAAACCAGTTTAAATACTATAAAAAGTAATTTCATCGGCTGTTCGTTAATTCACAAATTCAAGTGTATTTAAAAATATATCAGCTAAAATGACCATTTAAATAAAAACATATCTTACATAGATTTTTTATACCAAAATACTAATATGCTTAGAATGGGATAAAAAAGGGAACGAAAAATTACCAAATAAAGAAGTTGTGTTGAAACTGGGAAATGTGTGTTTATAATCTTTCTGCCCTTTCTTTTAATACAGGTTTTAAAGTAATACTGTTGTTGAGACTAGATGGAAACTTAGCTGCCAATCCAATTATGTCCTATTAAGTACATTTTTCCAGTCACCACCTTTGGGCTCAATTGCTATAACTTCCAAAATCACAAATAAAAAGTGGGAAAAACCTGGGCATACTTTAGAATGCCTATATAGACCATTAATTTCTTTTTTATTTTTTTATGTCATTATTGTGTTTATAAATTCTGCTCCTTAGAGCACGCTCTGTCTTGCCCACATAGAATCCTCCACATGTGCCTCAGATAGCAAGATAAACAACCCTCTCCTTGTAACAGTTGCCTTTCATAAATCTTATTGTACTCATCATACAGTTACCCAATTGAATGCCCTTATTTTTATAATATAGGAACATTGTAAACATCTGTCACAAGGTTTGGTTCCTTCACTAGAAAGTTTTTTACCTTCAGTTTTATTCTCCATTAAATATTTAATGTTTCTACTTACTTTGTTAATAAAAGTGGGCTTACTACCCACAACCCAGTTTACCTCACCATTAATTCTAAAAATATTTCAATTTCTAGATATAATATCTTTGAAGTCCTTTGAAATAAGGCTATACTGAACAATACAAGCTTTTTCAAAATTGTTATTATAGAAATAAACATTGTCTGTATCTTGATCTTGTAAACTGTTGCCTAATAACAGCTGATATATTTTGCCCCATTCTTTTAATACCCCTGTCAAAATATCTTCCACTAAATTGATGGGATATTCCCTTTCCATAAACATATTAGTTAACTTTCTAAATTCTTCTTCAACATCACTGTATGAGGAAGGTCATTTGAGCAACCCTGATGGCCTGTCCTTTAATAAGGCTCCTCTTTTGTGAAATGGGGTGGCAGCTAGAAAAATGAAGGTAGGTATTACAGAAAGTGCTTTTCCTATAAATGTTAAATTGAAGCCCATTATCTGAATGGGAGATAGTAATGTCCAAATAATGAATACTATGTTTATCAAATTCATAAGTAAATTCTAAAAAAACTGTTAGTATTATTAATGTATTCAGTACATGAAGGTATTAATTCATCACTACCTTGCCACAAAATAAAAATGTCTTCCAAAACACGGATGTACAGTTTAATATACTGTTGGGAATCACTTTGAAGTATGTATTGAGATTCCCACCCAAGTAGCACTATATTGGCATAGGTTGGTGTGCAAGCAGTGCCCATGGCCACACCTTTAAGTTGTTGGAAGTATTGGCCTTCAAAATAAATGAAATTATTTTCCAATACTAGTGCCATAAGTTCACTTATAGTACAGAGTTGTTCATGTGGAAAGTCAGAATAAGCTTGTAGAGTCTCCTCAGACAAAGTCAGTCCTTCCTCCTTGGGAATCCAGGAGAAGAGGTCCTTTATATCTATTGTAAGAAATATTAAATCTCGTGACCAAATATTCTGTTTTAATAGTCCCATAAATTCCCAAGAATCTTTTCCTCTCCTTTTGACCCTGCAGCCTCAGCTTCTTTGCAACATTGCTCTTGGAAGAGTGTATATTTGTTAGCCCTTCTGCCACACTGGTGTCTGAGCTTCAAGATCTTATGGCTTATCCTCAATTTTTGGTGTTTCATAAGGACAAAGTGTCCCTATGTCGTAATCCTTTTATGCCCAAAGTGTTGAATGAGTTGTCTCTTAATCAGTCTATTTATTTGCCCACTTTTTTCCCTTCTCTGCAGTCTGCCGTTGAGAAGGTGCTGCACACATTGGATGTGCACAGACAACTCAGATTTTATTTGGATAAGACTAAGATCAGCTTTTTGTTTCTTTTCATCCTAGATCCTTAGGATTGGCTGTGTCCAAACAACCAATTTCTAAAACAATCTCTTTTTGTTATTCATTTCATGATAAGAACCTTCTGTCAAGGCTCATTGTACTAGAACTGTGGCTTCTTCTGGTGCTTTTTTCAAGGGTTTGTGTACTAACTCTATTCTTGAGGCAGCTACTTGGACGTCTGTGTGTACTTTTACAAAGCAGTGCAAGTTGGATGGAATTTCCAGAGCCAGAGCTGGTTTTGCTAGGGCCATCCTTAATGAGTTCCTAGAGGGCTATGCTGGCCCTTCCTCCTCCCTCTCTTTATTCTGAGCTCTTGCACTCTCCCTATTGTAAGGAATACTGCAACAGTGAAATGACAGGACATAGTACTGTTGTGTAAAATCTTACCATAACGGTAGATGTCTGTTCACTGTTGCAGTATTCATACCCTCCCTTCACCTGCAGTCCATTTCTCTTCTGGATGTACTGATTATATCTCTGTTCCTTGGACTGGCGCCCCTAGTGGGGCTCACAGTTTTGAGGATATGTCTGGACTTCACCTTTATGCCCTATGCTATGCAAGGAGCATACTTGTGACGTATAGCGTACCTTAAAGCAACCTAAAGGTTTTGTTATACTGGCCGCCCTTGGCAGGGGATCTTTATTGTAATGAATACTGCAACAGTGAGGAGAAGGGCATCTGCCATTATTGTAAGATTTTACACAATTGTACTTTTTGTCATTTAACTAGACTTACTGTGAATGATGATGCATTTCTTCAAGAAGTGTCTATTATGTATGATGTTTTTCCTCACACGTGGTTATAAACCAGAGGAGGTAGATTTTGCTTTTAATAGTGTTAAAAGCTTGCATAGTAGCACTGTGTGCTCAATTTTTAGATCTGGATGTGACACGTTTGCACACAGTGTCACTGATATAAATAACTTTGTCCCCTATATTATGACATACAATAAGACCTCTAAGTTCATTGTTGATATATTAAAGGGCAACTGGCCAATTGTAATGGCCTCTCCAGAAGGGAAAAAACTTGTTGGTATGTCTCCCATAGTTGTTTTTAAAAACAAGCTGAATTCAAAAAGACAATTATGTTATAAGGTGGCTTGTAATAGAATAGTGCCCTCTAACATTGGAATAGTTAGTACAGTTGGACCTTTCCCTTGTATGGAGTGTAATTTCTGTCAGTATATTAATATGGCTTCTTCCTTTCAACATCCTGTAATGGGGAAGGTTTTTAATATTGATTTCATTGTTCATTGTGATTCTTTACATTTGGTTTGTGTTGATACTTGTACCTCGTGTACATCTTTTTATATTGGTAAAACTAATAAACTTCTTAAAGAGTGTCACACCATATTTATGATTTCAGAAAGGGTGTTTAGCTAACTCTCTGGCTAAGCATGTGGCTGAAAATGATTGTACACATAGTTTTAGAGTTAGTGTTTTACAGATTATTAATCTGACATTTCGTGGAGGTGACATTGTGAATTTGACTGAATATTATGAATACAAATGCTTTAATGCTTTAAATGTTCCAGTTTTAATGTTACGCAGTCTAAATCATTGAGTGAATGATTAGTTGAATAATTGACTGTTTTAATTAACTGTACAGTATTTAAGTATTTTGTGGTTGGCATGTTTTGTTATACCTGATGAATTATTTCTGAACATTATCATCTGTTTTATTTTTCTTTGGTTGAATTAATTGAACAGTTATTTCTCTAGAATTGCTTTGTTTTTTATAATATTTTGAGTCAGTCAAAAAACATTCAATAAGCGCTTACAGACACTTGCCACCCTACACTTCTTTCTAACTACAGTTGCAATATTGTGGTTAAATTTAAGCTTGCCACCTACTCTGGTCAGTAGATCGATAACCATTTTAAATATCAGGACCCACTAAAGCAAGTCCCAAAATGCAGAGACTGAATGGTCAAAAAAAAGGACTTGCACGTACAAAGTCCAAGATGGCCATTTCCCAGAATATTCCCTTTACTTTCAGGTATGGCGATCTCGGAGTTGGTATAAGTCCAGGGGTGCAGGAGGAGACATATTCCTATGCAAAGAAATTTAAAGAAGAAGAGTGATGTTTGAGATTTGCTCTTTACTGGATTTTTTATCTTTTTTCCCCATTCCATCATATTTGGCTTTACATGTACCAACATTTCAACAGCTAGCCATCTAGATCTCATATTATGCTGTCACTGTGCAGTTTTTGTCCATCCACTTTGTAATCGGGTGGTATTATTCTTCCCAAATAATTCCTGATAACTTAGGGAAGCAAAAACTGTAAAGATATCTTACGAACAAAATATTGCATGTTGAAAGCAGTATGGAACCAGCAGTCCTGTCTCTGCATCTTCAGGTGAAGACAGGGGAATGACCAAAACAGTACACCGGAAAGTCTGAGAGGTTGTGTACCCAGTTGTACCCTATGGGCCTGATGTGCTGCTTTTCAGGTTGGCTAAGGATTACTTCATACTTGGGGGTCTGCTGGTAGTTTCTTTCTCGATCTTCCTAACCCGTGTGATCAAACAGAACCAACCATGGGTAATCCTGTAATATCCACATGGAAGAGTAGATTATTGCTTTTACACAATGCCATCATTTAAAAAAAAGTAAATTACCAACCTTTGTAAATAATGACATTTTGTGTGTGAGCAGCTTCTTTGTGTGATGATTTTATGCAATGTTCCATGTGTAGGGATGTCTTCTTAGAGTAATGCACATGTTAAACATGTTAAACAAGTAATTGTCTTAGTCTCTGGTGTCACACCAGGGGAATCCAGTATCTCACACCAGGGGAATCCAGTATCTATCAGTATGGGAGGATATGGTTAACAAACCACGTTGCTTTGCCAAGGAAGATCTACACCTGCTCCCCCTGGGCTTTTGGATATTGGATAAAATTATTTCCTACCCTTAGAATAATTTTTAGGCAATGACAAAATGTAGCCAATAAAAAAACCAACAAACTTCAAAGCAACCTTCTGTGTTTGTGTTGCTAAAGTCCAGGAAACACTGAACCTGTGAGAGGCAGTGTGCGTTTTTCAGTCTATAGAGGGATAGATAGTCTCCCATGAACAGAGTATTTGCTTGGATAGTGAGCACCTTTAGCTTAGTGCCAGCAGCCTAAGCAAGAAACTCCAAATCCTGCAAGCTGTCCTCAATCTGAAGAATGTAGACGTCTGTGCTGTTACTAAGACGTGGTTTAAAGCCATAGAAGGTATTCTGGCAGTGGAAGGTTAGAGTGCCTTCCACACATTTAGACCAACAGCAGCACAGATTGGATAAAGGTGGAGATGTCTAGATCTGCCTTAGCAACAAATACAGCTCTAGGTTAGTTAAACAGGATGATGCCCTGGTGTTTATCCAAGACTCCATAGACCAGGTTCCTTACCATGTCCTGGCCAGCTACAGGTCACCCTCTATAATTCCACGAAGCGCATAGCTAGAGGTGCTCACTATCCAACCAAATACGCTGTTCATGGGAGACTTTATCTACCCCTCTACAGGCTGGGAAATGTAGACTGCCTCTAATTTACAGGTGCAGTTTTTCCTGGACTTCAGCAACACAAACACCACGGAGCAGGTGATGCACTCTCCAACTAGAGAATCAAACATTTTGGACCTAATACTTAGCAACTTGGGAGAGTGTTACCCCCCACCCACACCCATGTCATATCATATCCTCATTGGTAAATTTGGACCACAAAGCTGTCTCCCTTAAAATAAAAATCAACTTGGAAAACCCAGCTAAACCCTTACAATTAGAAACTATTCTAAAGCAAACAGCATCTTATAAGCAACAATTTGTCAGAATTCACTCCTCCCCAACACCTCGAGAACACAGCTACCTATGCAGAATTATTTACAGAAACCCTGTATAAACATGTGAATGACTGCAATGAGGCTGCCGGACCAACCAGAAATAAGCCCAGACCTAACTCCCAAAACGAATCACAGTGATGGAATCTTTACCTTAACAGGCTATATAACAAAGGCAAAACAGTCATGGCCAAAATCAGAAATAACTCTTTTAGAGACAAGAGCTCTCTGATTCAAATGAACAAGAAACTAAGAGGTCTAATAAAGTCCAACAAGTCCATTTACAAGGTCAGGATAGCCTCCTTGGTTAAGGACAATCACAAGGCCTTCTTCAGCTATGTGCGGAACCTTAAAGGTAATACTCAGCAGTGTGCAGAAGTAGGGGTAAATGACACAACCATCATTGACCCGGGTGACTTAGCAAATCTACTGGCTGATAGATTTAGCTCTACCTTCACCCCCCAATATCCCCTGTGAAATCTCTTCTAGCATATCCGCCCCTTCTATCAACAAGGAACAGGTTCTGGAGGCACTAGCTAAGGCCAAAAACACTGCTTCACTGGGCCCTGACAATATCACTGGTTGCCTCCTAAAACATTTATATTATTTATTTTATTTTATTTTTATCATTTCATTTCACAGCAGAACCAGTTGAGGCACTCTTCAAGTATAGCCTCAAAACAGGTTACATAACAGGTGAATGGAGGGCTGCAGTGGTCATCTCTCGTCATAAGCTGATTCATCCTGGGAACTACAGACCCATTAGTCTGACAAGTCTAATATGCAAAGCTATGGAACAAATTATCATGGAAAGTATCAACAAGACATTGGCTACCTACAGACACTGGACCCAACCCGGTTTGTCTTTAAGGGAAAGTCTTGCCTCCTTAACCTGCTAGACTTCTTTGAGAGGGTGATAATAACTATGGATGAGGGGAAAATGGTGCATTCCACCTTCCTTGACCTGGCCAAGGTGTTCAATACAGTACCCACTCAGATGTTGTTGACAAACTCTCAGAGCTAGGCATAAATCCCTCCATGTCTTGCTGGATTGCCAGCTGGCTCACAACTAGGACCCAGAAAATCCTGATTGGTGAGACCACCTCCACCAAGGGACAGGCTCCATGTTGGGCCTGTTACTGTTTGGCTTCTACTTCTTGGAAGTCAAGGCTAATGTCAAAGGCCTCTGGCTCACTGAGTTCTCAAATGACTGTAAACTGGGAGCTGTTATAAATCCCACACCCTCACAACACAGCCATTCTGTAAGAGGGTCTAATAGAAAGGCACAGATTAAAACTCAGTGCCAAGAAATGCATTATAGTGCCCATTGGGAAATCATCCACAGAAGCCAATTACTTCATTAGTAATGCACCCTTAAGAGGTGACGTGACAGTTGGGGATATGGGAACATATGAAGACAGTATTCTGGCTTTTGATCAACCAGGATAGTAAGACAATCATTCTGTCACCCAACTCATAAGCAAGGCTATAGCACTCCACTGTACTCATCCCTTATCAGAACCCACACTGAGTACAGTGCCCACTTTAGTATGTACCTAACCAGGTACTTCCAACAGTTGGAATGGCCTCAAAGGTTCCTTACCAGGAGAATCCAGGGTATGAATACCTCATCATATATAGATTGCCTTCAGGTCCTGTCTCTTTACTCAGTCTCCTACAGTTTACTGAGAGGTGATCTATGCCTAGCATATATGGCATCCTCAGATCCAGCTCTGATGGATGTCTTACACATCCACAAGGCAAGTAGCACCAGAAACACTATATCCAAGGACCTGAACTTTGCCTGCAACATAAATAGAATGTGCTGGAGGGATTGATCTGTGTCTCAACTGCTCTATGGAATAAGCTCCCCGTCTATGTGATGTAGAGTTCATTCCTGACCCTATTGAAAAGAAACTTTGATCATTGGAAAGGAAATCACAAATTCACCCCATGTATGACCTTCATGTCTCTGATAGACATGTACGTGAGTTAATCCTCACCTAACGTACACCCCATGTAACCGTTAGCTACCTCTTTACTAACATACCCCACCATATAGGTGTCCAGGGAATTCTGGGACAAATCTGGGTTGGGTTGGGTTGCACGGCTTGGCATGTAAAGACCCTGGTGGTCATAAGCCTAGTATAAACCTATGAAACTATGTACATGCCAGTGCTTGCATAGTACACTAAGAAGGTTGTAAAGTGTGAACACTTTTTTTGTCCTGTGAGATAAAGGAGATTGCATGCATCTTACTGTTCATTTGACAGTGTTTGCAGATTCCTGTTGTCCTGGCAGTGAGTAGACAGGTATCTTTCTTTTTTTTTTTTTGCCAATGTTTGTTGAGGGTGGAAATTTGTCTTCACCATATTAAATGTCCTGCCTTCCTCCACTTAGTGGAATAGAGGAGAAATTGGTGTCTGTAGCTTTTGGTTACAATACTTATAGCAGCCCAGATTTATTTTAGTGGAGAATGCCAGGTTTACAGTGAACACACTGATTTGTTCAGTAGGTGCGCATGTTTTAGAATATGAATGGGAATTTATTGCAGCATGCTAACCTGTTATTGCAACTTGTCCAATAGGCTTGCCAAAGTAAAACTTTGTTTGGTAAGGGTATCTGACTATATGAACCTTAGAGATTTGACATGGATTTCTGTATTATTCTGTCACTAGATTTTTACTTTGTTGCTGTGGTGCATCAGCCTTGCTCCGTCTTTCTTTTGTTTGTGTGATTGTTATACTCAGTTGCTCTTGCTGCTATGCTTCATGCTGTGTGTATAATAAGAGATAGTTTCCCGGGTACCCCTCTGAAAATGGGCATTGCCCATTAGTGCTAACCTAGTTAACATAATGTAAACTGACCAACTCTGTGAGTGACTCACTCAAACCTCAAAGTGTACTTAAATCTAGTTCTACACCTAATAGCAGATAATGTTAGAACCTCAAAACTAACCCCAGTCCAAACTCCTAGGCACTAACTTGTAGAAATCTTGTAGCAACTATATTTGCAATATCAGTGAACAATCAGACTGATCCCCACTAATTTTATATTCCTGCAGAAAATGTCGGAAGTCACGTTTGTAGAGCAGTCCATTTGCCTGTATGTTTACTTTCTCAAATACATTAGTCCAGGAGAAATGCTTTTCCAAACATTAAATGTAGGTTTCTTAAGCGTTATACAGCTTGGACTGGGATGTTGAGTTATTCATCCAGATCAATAAAACTTGTTTTTTTTTGCTTAGGGCAGACTATATAAAGGACGTAAAGTAAACCTCCTGTCAGCATTGTAGCTCATTGCACTTTATGTTACTAAGCTGGTCAACACTTTAAGTACATCTGAACCACAGGATATGGTGACTCTTGTTTCCCATTAGCTGGTCAACACTTTCAGTACATCTGAACCACTGGATATGGTGATTCTTGTTTCCCATTTTGAAGAATGCTGTCCCTAATGGTTAGAATTGTTAGAAGCTACTTCTAGGTTCCTTTTATTTTATTTAAATTTTTGTTGTTATTTATTTAGCCATTTTGCAATATTCCCTTAATTTTCTTTCTGACTTTCAACTAAAGTAAAGGGAAGGTAATAATCAGACTCACTGTCATGGTGATTGGTGGCTTGATTGGTGCTGTCCCCTTACAGAAATTTTTTTTAAAGTTACTGTTAGAGTGCCACCTAGAGGATGAATGTTTTGGGTTGTCTACAGGGAGACGTTCTTTGAGATCTGCTTCTCTTGATTCTGCAGCAGGTAGATTATTAACTGTATTTTCACCCCTATTCCTGTACCATTTTGTGTTGCTGCACACATTATTTAGATCACGTGACTTCAGCTATAGCACACCATGACTACACTTTTGCACAGCCTTAAGTAAATCAGATAATTTGTTCTACGTGGTAGATTGATGTGGTATATTGTCAGAATAATAAATAAAAACATGCAGTAAAGAATATTGTAATTGGTACACAGGAATAGGTACTAGACAGCTGTCCTTTGCATTAACCCTTATAAATAATTATTCTTAACAAAGATACTGACAAAATAATTTGTAGTTCCAACCACTTTCACCTAATATGGCATTCTTAGAACTTATTATTATGGCTTTTCTCATATCCAATTTACCTTGGGTACACATGCTCATGTATGGACTTTTATTGCACAACTGGGGAATTATATTGACTCTTTATGTATGACACCATGATTTTTGTCTGTTAAAAGTGATATTTTTGCCCTGTATATAAATATTTGCACTCATGTAATTTTCCATGTGACCTTCCCCTATTCCCCCAGGCTAGCCCTGAAAACAAGCCGCTTGCAGCTTGGTGTATTCTCCCTTACAAAGCTGTTTGAGTAAATAAAGCCATCTCTCCATCCATAAATGCATATATTAAATGCTGATACTTTTTTTTTAAATTATGCCAGTTATATCAGTCCTTACTCAAATATATTTAGCTATAAAAAATCTCATAGGCTATTGTGGCAACAAACTTTAAATGCAAATAATTATCAATTGTGTTTATATTATAGCAGCGAAACATCGTCTTTGTAGGAGTAATTGGCTGTCTTAATTTGGCAGACGTCGATGTCACTGAGCAGGCTGGGACTGCCACAGGTCGACAGGAAGGTGATGAGGCAGCTTCCACCAGCGTCTGCGCAGGAGGCCTTCCTAATATGCTGTCTTCCCTTAGGGCCTTTGGGAGCCCAGTTGGATTATTATGTTAATGCATGAGCCTGCTGCCCTCTTCCTTTCCCAGCTGGGTTCCCTGTTGTTAGGAACTGCTTTGCACTGACAGTGGAGTAATATGCTTCATGATTGAAAGGGCAAAGGGGCTTTAAGGGAAAAAGAGCACGACTATACAGATATGTTAATGAAGACAGTGGGAGGGGTGTTATGTAATTCAGGAGAAAAATGGCATTAAAAACGAGTGCCATAAGTCATGTAACTAAGCTGAATTCTTGCTCTTTGTACAGAAGACATGAGTTGATTTGATAATGAATAAATATTTGCAGTGTTAAAATTAACTTGAAAGACTTAATAAAAATGTTTGCCATGATAATGCTATTGTTCAGTAGGACTCACAGAGGACCTGGTGTTGAAAGGCATCTGTCACAGTGAAGCTGTGTTCGCTGCTGCCATTGTTAGCCCCGGTGCTGCTTGACTGTAGGGCTGTTCTTCTGCCATGATTTATGTAAAGCCATAAAATGCAACAGTCTGATATGTACAAGATCAACTGGGACATTATTTTGAGATGTGGTGTAGATAACACTCACTCTATGTGTATTTTTATGATGATTCAGAATTTTAGGAAAATCATTATGCTTATCTTAATTAGATTCCTGTAATAATCTTAACATTTGCCTAAGATATTCTGATGACCATTTGGTTAACTTTAGTTTTATTCCAGTGCAATTTTGTGTTTAAGTTCAAGAAGGTGCAGATACTCTGCTGCATTGTCTGTGTCGGTCTCTGTGCCTGATTTTGTTCAGGCAATGGTTACCTCTCTCCTCTGTTGCAGCTGTATAAATGCCGTTAATATCAGTGCCTTCCCCATGCATACTTGACATCCTTATTACTACTGCAGCTTCTGGAAATCTGTACTTGTATAAAATTGCTCTGTAAGTAGGTGTTCCCTCACATCCTTGTAAATTCCTTCAGACTTTCTTACTGTATGCTTGTATTCCTCCTTTCCACATCCACAAGTTAATCATTGAGATTATTTAGTTTAGTTACCTTGATTTGCTTGTCTTCATCTTCTTTATGTTCCAGTGTGAGGAATACCTTCTGTGCACAAGACAGACAAGGTCCAGGGAACACCACTCATGCAGATTCATTTTTTTGTGGCAGCTTCTACCTGTAAAACTAATGTACAATAGCAGACTGTTTGGTATTTCAGAACAGCAGTACATTGAGCTCAAATAAGGGCAAGACTTTCTCAGAGAGTTAGATGTTGTATTTGCATATAACTAGAACGGGTTAGATTAAAAGGCTAGAGAATTTTCATGCGGGGTAAGGAAGCCACCAAGGTGATTTTTTGTGTGTATGTTGTGTGGCTATGTTGTAACCTGTGATGTACTGTTGCAGTATTCCTCACAGTAGGGATTCCTTGCCTAGGGCAGCCTGATGTCCGGCCAATGTACCAAAGCCTTAGGTTGTAATAGGGAAGTTGTACGTCACACGTATGATCCTCACGCATGGCATACGACATAAAGGTGACATACGGACGTACCCTCCTCAGAATATCTTTGCCATCAGTCCGAACACCATCTTGGATCATTGGTCTGCTAGTTGCAAAGCAGATTTTCACATAACTGTTTTTTACTTTTTGCTGGTAGTTGGCTTGCATGTTATCCAGAAAGAGGAAATGCCTTGGTGGGAGACAGAGCCCCTCCCCCCAAGGAAAGTCACAAGCACTGTTTGTTTTGCTTAAGTGCTTCTCATGACTGTACATCTTGCTCTATTTGTCAGGAGTTTGTCCCAAAAACATTGTGTAGTCAGCTGTCCATTTTGGCTATTTACTGGGAAAGCTAGTGTCTAAAATTGTTGGCCCAGGGTACTATGGCGTAATCATCCCGACCTGAAGGTTAGCCATCCTTGAAGATGAAGACAAAGTTCAGTCAGATTCTTCTGCTGTACCGCCTCCATTGGGCGTCTCTCCCTCGAGGCTGGTGAAAGCCCAGAGGACCGCCCAGTTTCTCAGATGGATTGCTCCGCCATGACTGCTTCAGAGATCAGCATGGACTTGGCTTCTCATATGTCCCCGAGATGCTCCACAGATGTCTGTTTTAGATGTTCAGGGGGAACCATGGATGATTATTTCTGAAGGGTCTAGGGGTGTTCCACAAATCCTTGTTAGGGAGGAGATTCCCACTATGCTTATTGAATGTAGGCAGAGGTCTGAGCCACCTAAAATAGTTAGTGCTGATGTCCCTTTAAAAAAAAGCAAAAGACTGAGCATATTTCTCTTCCTAAGGATCCTCAGTGTGAATGGCAGGATTTTACACAGGGTTAATTCAATGCCCTTATGGCTTTGAAGCCTCCTTAGGGGTTTCTGTTCCTGCTCCCCCTTGGTCTTTTACTCCCCTTAGGAGGCTTAGGGAGCAGGATTCTTTTGATGAGGAAGTAGATTCTGATGTGGAATCTTTGGCCTATTCCTCTCAGATTCCCTTTCCCTTGGATTATGGTTCAGAGGAAGAGGATTCTATCAGTCCTGATTCTCCTTTTGAAGAGATTTCCTTTGTGGATACTGTTTCTCGTATGATGGAGTTTAAGTGGGATCGTCCCCACGTTTCTGATGTTCAAATGAGGTATTATGAACACCTTTAAATGGAGTTTCCCAAGCCCTCTGCTGTTCATCCTGTTCTTGCTGCCTTGTTGGATAATTTTGCTGCAGCTTCTCAGGCACCTGATTCTCGGTCCTTTGCTCCTAAAAAAAAAAAAAAAAAAAAAAAAAAAAAACTGATATATTTTATAAGATGCCTGGTGATTGCAAATTTCTTTACAAATATCACTCAGCTGACCCTTCTGTTATTTCTGTCTCTTCTGATAAAACTCTCTAAGCTTTTGCCTTCTACTCAGCTGCTCCCTCCGCCAAGGACAGCAGAACTATGGAGAGGTTGTGTAAGAAAATGGATACTGCTGATACTCTGGCCTTCAGTGCTGTTAATTATCAGACCCATATGTCCAGGTATATTCTGGCATCTCTCTTAGAGTTTTCAGGTTATTACAGATCTTTCTGATTCTGATAGGAAGGCTTTGGCCCTCTCTTTGTTAGAGTCCTCCTCTCAAGTGGCTCTCCATTCCATTAAATGTAGTTATGATGTGGCTGATGCCTTGTCTTGAGCTGCTGACTTTGGTATTGTGCTCCTGACTTCGCCTTAAGTCTTTGCCTGATGATATCAAGGCCAAGCTAGTAGATGTTCCTCTTGACAATTTGGTTCTGTGCCTACAGAGCGTTTTAGATCTCTTCAGGACTAGGGTAAGGCTATGCAGGAATTAAAACATATTTTTTTCCCTGTTCACAAATTTCAAAGGAATAACCATATCAAGTCTGCCTTTGTCTGTAAACAGTCTCATCCTCCTCACAAGGGTAAAAAGGGTGGTAGAAGGGCTCCTCCTGCTAAGTCCACTCAGACTTCTACACTGAAAAAGCTTTTTCCAGACAAACCAGGGTTTGTCTGACTATCTTCTTCTCCCCCTCCTCATCCAAGTTCCTGTATCTCTTTGTCTTTCCCTGTCCCTTCCAAATTGGTTACAGATCACTCCAGACCCTTGAGTTCTTTCCATCATTCATCAGGGGTATTACATGGTTTGGAAATCCCCCCCCCTTTTGGGCATTCCTTAACCTCCTCAGAAACAGCTAACCGTTATTCTGGATGTTATTTAGTGCCTTTTGTCAAGGAATCATCCAAGCAGTTTCAACTTCTCAAAAGGGGAAGGAATTTTATTCCAGAATGTTCATGATTCCAGGGCAGTAAGCATCTGGAGACCCATTATAGATCTGTCCCAGCTCAACACCTTTCTAAAGGTTCCTTCCTTTCCACTGTTATATATTCAAATCTTGTTTCCTCTTCTTCCTTAGGCTTTCTGAGTCTCTCTGGATCTCAAGGATGTCTCTTTCCATATTGCTATTCATTCCCTTTTCAGGAAATGTTTTCATTTCTCTGTTGCTTCCTTGCATTTTTAGTTCTCTGCTTTGCCCTTTGGCTTCTCTACTGCCCCAAATGCCTCACTGCTGTGATTGCTTTCTGGAGGATGAGGGGAATTCAGATCTTTCCTTATCTGGATGACCTGTTCATTCATGCTTCCTTTCCAGAGATTTTGCTTCAGAATCTTCACTATTCTGTTTTTGTTCTGCAAAGCCAAGGGTTTACACTGCATTTCCAAAAATCATTCCTGACTCCTTTTCAGGATCATGTATTATGCAGCAGGCTGCAGCCAGTTGCAGTGCTGGCATCCCTGCCTCCTTGTATTCTTTTAGTCCCTTCTCCTTCTGGCCTCCATTACAGCTGGAGAATCTAAGGGCTCTGGGATACATGGCTTCCACAATTCCTATACTTCCTCTGCCTGAACTTCATATGAGAAAGCTTCGGTGGTTCCTAAAGTCAGTCTGGTTTCAGCATCATCACACGAGACATGAGAGAACAGGAATTGGAAAGTCTGAAGTTTGAGTTCCAGTAGTGGATTCGTCACCTGCTCCTCAATCCAGGGCTTCCTTTTCAGCCTCCCGTCCCCACTCAGGGACTCTTTTCAGATGCCTGAGACACAGGGTGTGAGCTTCCTTTGGCCCTCTGAAGGTTCAGAGCCTTTGGTCTCTTCATCAGAGGAAGGACCATATCAGTATCAAAGAGCTGAGAGCTCTTCTCTTGGCTGTTCAGACCTTCCTTTCTCTTTTCCTTCCAGAGCCCCTCAGAATCTTCACGGACGATATCACAGTGATGTGGTACATCGCCAAACCAGGGGGACACAGTCTTACCTCTTGTACAGACTAGCTGTTCAGGTTTGGGATCTAGCTTTCCAGTATCAGGTGACTCTTCAGGCTATTTAAATTCCTTTGGATCAGGGCATTGTGGCAGACTGTCTGAGCAGGTCCATAACATAGACTTACGAGGGGGTGCTTCACAGAGATGTGTTTCTGGACATTATCCACCAGTTGGGTAGTTCTCAGGTAGATCTTTTTGCCTCGCCTCTGAACAGACAATGTTCTTTCTTTTGCACCAGAATCCCATGTCTTCTGGCTTGGAAGGTGGATGCCCTCCTTTATCCTGGAAGGGGATGTTTCTTTTTGCATTCTCTCCCCTTCCTCTCGTACCAAGGGTCTTGTTCAAGATTGAACAAGACGTTCCCAACATCTTGTTGGTGACTCCCTTTTGACCCAGACAGCACTGGTTCCCTCTTCTTCTGCATTTAACCAAGGACAATTATCATACATTGCCTCACAGGTTGGACCTATTCACACAGGACAAGGGGAGTCTCATCCATCCCCACTTGTCTACTCTTCAACTGACACTGAGTGTGATCGGGTTTTGATCCCCTTTGGACCCTTTTTTTCTGAGGATGTGCTTTTGTTCTACAGGAGGCCAGAAAACTGACTAATGGGAAATCCTATTTGTTGAAATGGAAGAGATGTTTTGTTTGGTGTTTTGCTCGTAACCTGGATCCACTAACTGTGGAAGCTCCTTTTGTTCTCTCTTATTTGTGTGAGTTGCTCAATGCTGGGTTGGCATACTCTTCTGTTAAAGCCCACCTGGCAACGATTTCTGCTAGTCTGTCTTTTGATTCCTCATTTGGGTTCTAGATTTGATATCAATTTCTTAAAGGTGCCTTTCATATTAGCCCCCCCCTCCCCCCCCCCCCAGGAAGCCTATTCCTCCTTCCTGGGAACTTAATTTTGTATTGGAAAATTTGAATCCGGCTCCTTTTGAGCCTGCAGCTTCAGCTTCGTTATAGCACTGTTTTTGGAAGACTGTTCTTCTGGCCCTTACCTCACTCAGACAGGTGACTGAGCTACAGACCCATGTGGCTGTTCCTCCATTTGTAGTTTTTCATAAGGACAGGGTGTCTGTTTGTACTAATCATTCTTTTATGCCCAAGGTAATTAATGAGTTGCCTGTTAATCAGTCTATTGATTTGTTTCACTTCTCCACAGTCTGCAAGTGAAAAATTTCTGTACACCTTGGATTTGCATAGACAACTTTCATATTATTTGATAAAACTAAAGCCATTTGTAAATCTGAGCAACTTTTTGTTTCCTTTCATTCTTGCTCTTTGGGTTTTGCTGTGTCTAAGCAAAGTATTTCTTAATGGATATTTAAGGCCATTTCCTTTTGTTACTATTTTCATGGGAAAAGCCTTTCTTCTTCTGTTAAGGCTCATTCTAGCAGGGCTGTGGCTTCTTCTGGTGCTTTTTCAAAGAACTGGATACAAACTGAATCCTTGATGGAGCTGCTTGGACTTTTGTGCATACTTTTACCAGGCACTATAAGTTGGATGTGGTTTCCAAGGCTAGAGCTGGATTTGCCAGGGTTGTCCTGCATGACTTTCTTGAAGACTGTGCTGGACCTTCATCCTCCCATCTTTCCTCCTGAGCTTTTGTACTCTTACTACTGTAAGGAATACTGCAACAGTGATAGAGGGACATAGTGCAGCTGTGTAAAATCTTACCATAACAGTAGATGTCCTTCTCTTCACGATTGCAGGATTCGCTGCCTCGTCCCCCTCCCCCCTTTCTTTCTCCTTCTGGACGCACATGTTCCTCTTTCT
Source organism: Protopterus annectens (assembly GCF_019279795.1). Taxonomy (NCBI): domain Eukaryota; kingdom Metazoa; phylum Chordata; order Ceratodontiformes; family Protopteridae; genus Protopterus; species Protopterus annectens. The sequence goes on along the minus strand of NC_056729.1, from coordinate 425,853,603 downwards.
TCTTGGACTGTTGCTCCTCCTGGGGCTTTTCATTTCCGAGTGTGATACATCTGTACATCACCTTTATGCCCTATGCTGTATGCAGGGAACATACGTGTGACGTACGGCATTCCTGTTACAACCTAAGGCTTTCCTATATCGACCGGACATTGACCTGCCCTAGGCAAGGAATCTTTATTATAAGGAATACTGCAACAGTGAAGAGAAGGACATTTACTGTTCTGGTAAGATTTTACACAACTGTACTTTTTTCTTCTGTCTAGCTTGTATCATTTCTGCCAAGTTTCCATTGTGTGTAGACATGTACTCTGTCAGTGCTTCACCAGATAGCATAGTTTAACTTTGATGCTGGGGAGATCAGAAGGTTTTTGGCTATATTCCTGCATCAGGCGCTTGGATTCTTGTTCTGGTAAGTCACAGTTGTGCAGCATAAAGTGGTACTGCACTCATGAAATGACATGTTTCAAACAATGCTAAACTGATGTCCGGTCTACCTTAGTTGCTTATAGTTCAGGTAAATATTAAAGCTCCCATAGTTCTCTTCACATTAAAAGAGTTGTAGAGCTTTCCCACTGTTCTGATCAGATTATCACGAGTCTGCTATGAAAAATAGCCATAGGCCTAGAGGACTAATTCAGCCAACAGTACGTATTTATGTAAGTGAATAAAGAAATAGACTTGTTTGGACCTGGTTGTGGGTGCCATTGGTCAGCACTTCTGTGGAATAGGTAGCTGAGAAAGCATTCATCCTAATATTTTGGCTCTTCTGTGGGGAGTGTACAGTGCATCTTAAGTCAGCTGCTTGGCCATGTCAAGCTCCATGCTAATCACATACTCTCCATGACTAGAGCCAAGTATATTGTGTGGTAAACCAGTGTCCTACATCGCAGAGAAATACACCATCATTATCATCACTACTGAAAACCAAGCTCACTCCGTAGCTACAAACCTAGTTTTCTCTTCACCATGGACTTTCCTTTATAGAAAAGTAGTTGGTGTGTTAAACAAACAAAAATCATAGGGCATACTTATTCATTATTCATGTATTGGTACCAGAAAAGATATTGGGTAACATGAAGTTTGACTGTTTTTCTGTACTGTTGTGAAAATATTATCTAAATGTACATGATTGCGTGTTACTGAAAAGTATTAGGCTGTCTGTCTATATCCATTCCATCCATCCATAAATAGCATCCATCAGTCTGTCTTTGTTTGGGGGTGGTGGCTAGAACCAGAAGTATGGTGCATCTGATTAAATTTATCTGTCTTTGTAAAAAAATTTAAATTGACAGAAAAATATTTCTGTTATACTTTATAGTTTGAAGTCTTAAAGACATTTGCTAAGAGCATATGCAGCCACATAACAGAAAAACTGACTTCACTTGGGAGTAGATTACCTAATTGGAAAACTAGATACAAACCTGTTTCATGCAGACGAGGGGGAAGATGGTGCTTTAGGATGCTTCAATTGAACAGACAGAGGTCAGGAGTGTCATTCATTGAGGTTCGTAATTTGGATCCCCTTCCACAAGTGTACATCTCTGACAGCATTGTAAATGGCATAGCCATATTTAATGATGATACAGTGTGTGCATTATCAAAAGCTCAAGGTCTCAGCTTTGGCCTTAAATGAGTTTAGGAGTTTGCATTTATTGGCACTAAGGTCATACAACCCTTCGTCTCTTTGCCTGATGTTTAAAAGTAAGTAGACATGTTTGTTGTAATAGTAATGGTTTATAAATTCTGTAACTGTCCTGCTCTAACCAAGAAGAATGTGTTTATCATAATGGTGGTGTATCTTGCAACATCTGCCAAACTTTTATTATTCCTAATCCTAGCTAGATGTGAAGTGAGTAATACACCTGTACTTGATGCCAGTTTTTCGTGTAAAGCATTTATACATCAAAATAAACTCTGTCCTTCAGAACCTATAGATAATAGAATGCAGTTTTAATTAAATGAGTCTGTTTTTATAGCCAAGTCCTCTCATGCCTGCCATATTTCTGGTAAGAGTTTTTTATATCCGTTGGCCACTCACTCCCATCCTCCTTGTCCAGCTCATGCAAGCACCCGAAAAGTTAATTGAACTCAGGTTGACTGCTAAGCTTTGTCCTTGTACGCCATGGAGCTCATCTTCCCTATCATCACTGAGAGGATGTGGATTCTGAAACTGATGTAAAACTGAACTAACTTAGTCACCTTTCATTTAAAGAGACACCCTAGACTAAGAAGCAAATCAGGTCAAATCTTCCTTAACAAATATTGTAGAAATGCATCCATTAGCTGCCACTCTGAAAGTTACTGACCACTTCAAAGCAACAAAACAATAAATGCTTCCAGTTATGTGACTCGACAAGAGCACAAGACAATTCAAAGAAATACTGAAGAGTAATTGAAATGTGTGCAAATGTCATTACTCACTTTGTTACCATTAAGCAGTTAAGACAGACTTTCCAGAAACATTTCAGTTTGTACAGTGAAGAGAGCCTTTGGACCACCTAGACTTGTAATTTCATTTCTTTCTTTTGGATATCCATTAAAGATTCCCTATAGATTTCCAATACAACTTGCACCATCAGCAGTTCTGATTCTTGAATGAAATTTGGCAGATGGTTAGAAGCAGTGGATGCAGAGCTTCAGCTCAGGTCTGTCTGTAAAGAGTAAAGATGTTAGAAAAAAGAGGTCATTGTTCCCCTCTACTCGGCACTTATTAGACCTATTATAGAGTACAACACCCCTTTTGGATTGTACCTCACAAGACATCTGCAGCAGCTGGAAAGGCCACAGAAGTACCTCACAAAGAGGATTACTGGCCTCAAACAGATGCCCTACACTGACCAGCTCAAAAAACTCCAGCTTTACTCTGTAGCATATCGCCTACTCCGAGAAGATCTCTGCCTAACATATAAAGCTATGTTAAACCTAGAGCTGTTGAACATGCTACACCTAAAGAAATCCCAACCCCTCCGAGCTACACGCTCTAGGGACCTAAACCTTGTCACCACAATAAACAGGACATGCTGGAGGGATCGATTCCTGTCCCAGAGACTTCCTATACTCTGGAACAAGCTATCCATTTATGTCAAGCAAAGTTCCTCATTAGCACTCTTGAAGAAAAATCTTGATGAGTGGATGGGAAATAGGAAATACACCCCGGGCATCTGCAGCGGTTAGCGTTGCCGCCTCACAGCAAGAGGTTCTCTGGTTCTATTCTCGGCTGGGGTGCCTTCTGTGCGGAGTCTGCATGTCCTCCCTGTGGTCGGGTGGGTTTCCTCCAGGTTCTCCGGTTTCCTCCCACATCCCAAAGGCATGCAGTAGGTGGATTGGACACTCTAAATTGGCCCTAGGTGTGAGTGTGTGCATGTGTGTGCCTTCTGTGGAAGGTTGGGCACCGGGCTGGCAAATCGACACAATAAAACTCCACTGCCAATCATGGGCAGTGGACAGATGATCCACTGTGGTGACCCCTGACTAGGAAAAGCCAAAAGAAGAAGACCCCGGGGATCACTTCTGTTGCTCTGCTTGAGAGGGGCACAGGAAATTTACTTTCTTCGGTGGAGTAAGCCAGGGAACCTTGTTGGCTAGGCTTACTTAGGCCCTTGGGCCGATAGCCTAGTACCTAGCTATGAACCTGTGTTCATATTGCTACATTTCTGCATCTAGCAGATGATAATGCATTTAAATACTCAACACTTTAAACTGGAGGGCAAGAGTTTGATTTAGATAGTGTTAGAACTAAGTTCAGCAATACTGTGAGTTCAAAAAAGACGATGCCCCATAGTTTTTTCAGTTTGTCAGTGTTTCCTGACAAACCTTATCCAATTTCTTCATGTGTAATCAAAAAACCTAGAACTTTAGATTTATTTCAGATGCATGTGCTCTTGCCTATTGTAATGTATAATGCAAGTTCATTAGTTTGTAATGCATGTCAGGTTTGGATGTTTACTTTATATGCATTTTATTTAGCCATTCCTTCACTAATAACTGTACCCAACATGTCATTATATTGGTAGCTGGTCTCTGTCAGTTGTATTTGTGACTGTAATCTATTTTTTTATTTTTTTCTATTTTCAATACATCTATAGGTGTTTTGTTTATAAGTTTAAGGGTTCTCCAGATACTTTCTGAAAATGCACTTTGTGTTGTAGAGTTGAACTGGTCAGGAAAAATAAACATGTATATATATTTACTTGCTAGGAAAGGTCAACTGGGGAAAAAACTTTTCAGGAGAGGCCTGGTGGAAAAAGCTCCAGAAAAATATAAATTGCAAGCACAGGAATATAGAATTTCAAAATAAGAAAATGAAAAATGCATCAAAATCTTGTGCTGTTTACAAAAATAATGAAAACTCTAATATCACTGTTCTGTGAGGTAATGTAAATTAACTAAGTTGCTAAGAACTTAGAATGTAAAATATAACATAAAATATCTTCTTGGACCTCGTATCTAAATGCACTGTGTAAAATATATCCGATAGGGAAATTAAACTGTCAAACAAATAGCTTATTAAGCATAAGCTTATAATTTAGTACGGTAGTGATGTAGATCATCACCCTTGATTCATGTGGAAACGTTTGAATATTGAAGTTGGGTGAGGTAGGTAGTGAATAAATAACAATTTAAGGCTGTGCTGCAGACAGCAGAAACAGCAGAAAGAACATATTAGTATTAATGAGGAGTGAACTCATGGAGAAAATAGGATTAAAGTACTAGAAGAGGCTGTTAGTCGGGTAGCTTTATATCCATTAGTGAAAAGGGAGTAGCCTAAAATAGCTACAAGTGAGGCGTAGACTGGGAAGACAAGGCAGGAATAGATATTATTTTATCTATCTATAATTATGTAATAGATAGATTTCTGACCTTTATACAATGTGAATGTACCACAACAGTTAATAAACATCAGTACAGGGTTACCAGAGATGAATCCCAGTTCTGTCCATCTAGCTTTAACCAAAGGTTGTGTAGCATCAACTGGGATGTACTAGAATCACTTAAGGGGCAGTTGAGTTCTTCAACTCGACCTTCCTCAGCATACTAAACAATCTAGCTCCCCTCAGACAAAAGAGAGTAAAGACCAACCATGACAGTTGACTAACGAGATCCACTAAGGATCTTATGAAACACAGAGACAAATCATGGAAAATCTGGCAAAAAAACAAAAACCCATCTAACCTCGTCCAATACAAACAGCTCCAAAACCAGGTTAAGCGCCTAGTACTACAAAACAAAAAGAACACTACCTTACATTACAAAATCAACACAAGCAAAACCTAAAGAAATTCTGGAACTCTCTCAACTCTTTATTAAATCCAGGCTCTAGTAATAATTCTTGTCCAGACCCAAATAAAGCACCCATTGAAAATGCTGCAACCTTCAACTCCTATTTCATAGATACTATAGCCAATCTAACCACTACCTTTCCCAAGACCAACTTGTCCACCACAGACCTCTCCACAACTAACACCAGTACACCCCTATTCCCAACGTTACTCTGTCACCTATGCCCACCTCGACTATTAAAAAATTGCTTCTAAAACTCAAACCAAGCACAGATGCCCTGACAATATACCCGCCAAATACCAGCAAATATCAGCCAACTCAATCACTTACCCTGTCAGCATACTTCTCAACAGATCTATCCAAGAATCCTATATGCCCATAATCTGGAAAAAAGCTTATATCCTCCCTCTATACAAGGAGGGCCCCAACATGCAACACAGACACCACCAACTTTTGCCCCATTGCTATACTGTCACCCATCTCTAAGATTCTGGAAAAATGTGTTCATTCTCAACTTCTTCACGATCTGTCTCACAACCACATCCTTTCCCCCATGCAACACGGATTTAGGCCAGGACATAGTACCACCACTGCCCTCATATCCTTCATGGACACTGTCAACTGAGCCTGTGACACTGGTAAAATCGTATCTTCACTATTTCCTGATCTTTCTAAAGCTTTTGATACTATATCCTACTCTCTCCTTCTAACAAAACTCTGTAACGTAGGTACCTCACCTCAAACTCTAAACTGGTTCACTAATTACCTCACTAACAGGCAACAGTCAACAAAATGGCAGAACTCTTACTCCCCTTTCCTAAACACCACCACTGGTGTTCCTTAAGGCTCCATTTTAGGCCCCCTCCTGTTTAGCATATTTATCAATAACTTCCACACTGCACTCTCTCACGGCTCAGTCATACAGTACGCAGATGACTCCACTATTATCTGGACTGCAAAGGACTCCACAAAACTACACCAACTCACACAAAACGCCCTCACCTCCACCGAAATTTGGATGTCTAATAATCATCATGCCCTGAACCCCAGCAAAACCAAACTAGTAATCTTTGCCTCCAAAAAGTCCACACCCCTATAAAAAGAAAACTTCACCATTCAATCCCTAACTGGTACCACCATCGGCGTTGTACCTAGCACAAAACTCCTAGGTGTCATCTTAGACATAAACCTCACATTCGACCTTCACATCCAGTCCAATGTCAAAAAGACACATCAAAAGCTTGGCGCACTCTGACACAAACATCTGCTCAGTGCATCAGCCCGACTTTTCATTGCCTCTTCTTTCCTATTACCCTCTCTTTTATACGGTGCCCTCCTCCTCATCAACATTCAGCTCGCTCTAAAGTCCAAACTAGACTCATGCTACAACAAAATTGCTAAGTTTGTAACTTATGCCTGCTACTCATTCCACCACTGCTTATCATTACGCAACCTAAAATGGCTTGAACTCCCCAACTGTCTCACCTTTATCCAAATAACTTCAGCCTCACCTTTATCCATCTAACTACAGCTCACAAACTCTTTCATAATCCATCCATGTTCCCTGCTCTATCTTCTATACTTACTTTATACCATCCTAACAGACCACTCCGGTCCAACAACCAACTGCTTGTAAATGTAGAAAAACCCAAACTTTCATCTGGCCAGATGCTTTACTCCTTTACTATCGCAAAACTTTGGAACTCCCTCCCCCCAGCACTTAGATCCACCCGCTCAGTAACCCTCTTCAAGACATCTCTGAAACACCTCTTCTCATCTTGGCTGTGCACATGTGCACATCTCATATAACCTAACTTCAACCATTACAACTATTCTCACCCCCACTCTACTACTCTTGCATCCTCGCTTCGCATCCACCTGTCTTTTTACTTACTCCACCTCTCCATCCTGTGTCCACTTCCCTCTTTTACTAGCACTCATTGTCCTACCATTGATCCCTCCTGTCTACTTCCTTCTCTTCCTAATCCTTATAGATCTACCATTGAACCAGGTGAGACATTCAGGTACTCTCGCAGCCTACCTTAATATCATACCATCACTTATATCTGCAACAGTATCCACCGACTTTGCTGATTCCTGCAACAGGACTCATTTAGCCTATCGCTCAGCTATTACACCTCCTAAACATGTGAAAAGTTTAAGTATCTGTCTCTAATTAATTCCTGTATCTGCTTTGCACTCACTCACTGAATGAATTGTCCTATATACATTTGCTATTTTGTATTACTTTATTCCCTTTTTATGTTTTGAATACTGTGATTTGTTTTCTTTACCTTGTGTTTTACTTGTATTCTGCTTTTAACTGCATATTTAAACTTCTAAAGAGACCACAGCTCTGTCTCTTGTGAGTCAGGCAGAAATTTTTCCCCACCTACCTACCCACTAACTATTGTGATCTTAAATACCACTGTCTTTCTAGTTGCCTGCCTCTTATGTTAATTTGACCATATATCTCATTTCCTCTCTGCTTTCACTGGTTTGTGTGAGTAAGTACAAAATTATCATTTTGTGATATCACCCCCCTTCAACTATTTAAATTTATTGGCCATCCTACTGTAGTTTCATAGTACCAGAATACAAAAGTGACCACCCCTTTTCAATCTATCTTGCTGTTTTAAAAATAGTGACTCTCCACTAAAACTTAACTTTTTAGACAGGTAAAATTTAAGTTACCTACTTTCACATCTAACTTATCTAGTGCACACTGCAGTGTTTAGGATAAACCATTTTTTTCATCTTACCTTTAAGCATCCCTGTGACTAGCACTTGCTCTTATACCTGCTGGAAAACACTAGGAAGCCTTAAACTGATACAAGCACTCAACTGTCCTTGTTAATAAGGAGAAATTAATTGTAGGCACTAAACAGCCTATAATTGCAAAGTATCTTGCTAAGGCAAGGGAAAACACCTCCTGTACTTTACAAAAAAAAAAGCACCAAACCAGGCATGTCCATGGGTCAGTTTCCGGTGATTTCTGCTATCCACCTGGTGAATCTGGGTATACTGGGGCAATGCAGCAATTGCCTCATGTACACAGACAAACCTCTTCTCCTACCACCCAACACTACAACCTATGAGAGATGCACTTACATAACCAAACTGGAAGCAAAGCTCTCTCCACCCAAGATTGTGTTAGACAGTCAAGACGAGAAGGTTAACACCCGCACTACACCTCAAGCAACGCATAGCCCTTTTAAACCCACACCACCAACACCCACACATAGCAACATTAAATCCACATATGCAGAGGCCCTTAACTGTAACCTGCCCAAGCAACAAGGACCTCCGAAGCTGAAATTCAAACAAACATCAATCACAACTAAAGTGTCTCATAGCTCAAAACACCAGTGTGGCACCCAGCAACAGACCCTAAGGCAAGACAACGTACCTAACACTTTAATCATAGGTGACTCCAGGCACACTGATGTCCCACTCACCAGGCTGAACAAGCAGAAAATTACAGTCAGCTGCCTTTCGGTTGCCAGGCTCCACCACATAATGCATGCACTCATGTCACTCCACAAGGGCAAATGTGACTCTGTCATTGCCCATGTTGGAGTGAATGACTTGAGACGTACCTCCCTGGACTACATGAAAAGAGACATGGAAGAGCTCTCGGATCATGTGGCCCAGGCAGGTATGACCCTAGCCCTGAGTAGCATCCTGCCTTCACCCAGAATGATACATTATAAAGACAAAATGATTGACTTCAACAATTGGCTAAGCTTCTGTCTGGTGTCATTCAAAGGGGATCCAGTATCTGTCTGCCTGGGATGACATGATCGACATACCAAGATGCTTTGCCAGAGATGGTCTGCACCTGTCGCCCCTGGGATTCAGGTTACTGGCTAAGGCTCTTGCCACCCCTTATAGGCAAAGGACGAAACCACCACAGTAACAGGTAGAAGCATGCAAATTCTGAAGGTAATGCTACTCAATGCTAGAAGTCTAAACCTCAAAATGCACTCTCTCGTGGCACTCCTAAAAATGGAGAACATCGATATCTGTGCAGTAACTGAGACCTGGTTCAAGGCTCCAGAGAGCACCCCTGCAATACCACGCTACAACTCTCACCACACTTTTCGGCCACCAAACCAGGACGAAACACTATAGGTGGAGGAGTGATCATATTCACCAAGGATGTTCACACCACCAGGCTAGTTGCCCAACACAATGCATCTGAAATTCTCCAGGTGCAACTAACACTAGGTAAGACTGCAATCCAAATTTTAGCTTGCTACAGATCCCACACCATGCCTCAAGATTCTCACTACACCTTTCTAAACATACTGGAAAATGTTAAGATACAACCAAACACCCTAATACTTTCTGTTTTCAACTACCCTACCGTTAACTGGGAAAACTACTCGTGTAACAACACCTTTGCCCAACGGTTCTTGGAATTCATAAATTCCAACGCCCTGGATCAACTAATACATAGTCCCACCAGGGGCTCCAATATCCTAGGCCTGGTCATCACCAACATGGGAAATCGATGCTCCACACCTATGGTCACCCCCTCATTTTCAGGTCTGACCATAAGCTAATCATCCTTAACATCCACATCCCACCCCCACCCCCCAGTAAGGAAACCTCCATAAAAAACTTCTCCAAAGCCAACTTCATGCTACTCAAGTCAGAAGTTACAAACTTCATGACACCCATGCAGACGGGAGCTGAAAGTTCGACTGCTGAGTCCTACACTAAGGCACTGTACGAGCACATCCACTCATGCATGAATCGTGCCATCCCAAATAGAACCAAGATGCTCTCCTCCAAAAAAAGGAAGCCAGTCTGGTGGTCCCCTTACAACAAAAGGAAGAAACTGTTGCAGAAAAGAGGAAAATCCCAGGATACAAAAAACTCCCTTACCAGCCTCCGTAAGAAGCTGAGATGCCTCATAAAATCCTCCAAAGCTAGTTATGAAAATAAAATTGCCAAAGATTCCAAAGACAACCACACGGCATTCTGTAACTATGTCAAAAATCTAAATGGCAATGCTCAGATCTGCTCTGAGCTTCAACAGAATGGCATTAAATATACTGATCCCAATGATATTCCAATATCCTGGCAGATCAATTCAGTGCCAACTTCACCCCCCTCTCACCCCATAAACAGCCCATGTCAATACCAGAAGATTGCCAAATTCCGGTAATAATGGCCACACAGGTAAAAAATGCACTCTCCAAAGCTAAGAATACAGCATCCATGGGACCAGATGACATCCCAGGCTGTGTATTACATGAACTACAAAATGAACTGGCACCTCACCTAAGTGTCATGTTTAATCATAACCTCACCTCAGGCTTCGTGCCCACTGAGTGGCGGACAGCTACAGTTATCCCACTCCAAAAGGGGGGATCCACCTTGGATCCTGGGAACTACCACCCAATCTATCTGACTAGCCTGATCTGGAAGGCCATGGAACGTATTATTATGGAACTTATAAAGAAAGACATTGGCAACCTTCAAACACTGGACCCCACCCAGTTTGGGTTTGTGAAGGGCCGATCTTGTCTCCTGAACCTATGACTTCTTCGAATCAGTCTCCAGAGCTGTGAACAAGCCTATCTGGACCTCGCCAAGGCCTTTGACACCATCCCCCACTCTGGAATAATAGATAGACTTACTAAGCTGGGCATTAATCCCTTCGTCACTCGATGGGTTGCCATTTGGCTTACTGACATAACCCACATTGTAAAAGTAGCTGACTCCAAATCCATCTCCAGACATGTGACAAATGGAGTACCCTCAGAGTTCAGTACTGGGACCGCTCTTGTTTGGCATCTACTTCTCTGAAGTACAGGCCAACACTAAGGGACTCTGACTAGCAAAGTTCGCAGATGACTGCAAACTGGGAGCCATTATTGAATCCCCAAATGATGTGGATACTCTACAAAAGGGCCTTACAGAAACAGATGCTTGGTGCCAGAGCCATGGGCTCAAGCTCAATGCCAAGAAATGTATAGTTATCCCCTTTGGGAAAAAACATGTATCCATGAGTTACCACATAGGTGGCAGTACACTAAACACCGAAAGTGTGATAAGAGACTTAGGGACACAGGTGGACAGTGGTCTCACCTTCGATAACCACATCGCCACAACAGTCAGGAAATCCTTCTATGGGGCACACCTCATCACTAAGGGCTTTTCATCCAGTAGAAAGGAGGTCATTGTCACAGTTTACTCATCCCTCATTAGACCTATTATAGAATACAGCACCCCATGTGGTATGTTCCTCTCAAAACATCTGCAACAACTGGAAAGGCCGCAGAAATACCTCACTAAAAGAATCACAGGTTTAAAGCAGATGCCCTATGCTGACCACCTTAAAAAACTCCAGCTTGTAGTCTGTCGCATATCGTCTACTCAGAGGTGATCTCTGCTTAACATAGAAGGCCATGTCAAACCCAGAGCTGTTGGACATACTGCACTTAAAGAAATTCCAATCCCTCAGAGCCACATGCTCCAGGGATCTAAACCTTGTCATCACAATAAACAAAACATGCTGAAGGGATAGGTTCCTGACCCAGAAACTCCCCAGACTCTGAAATAGACTGCCCATACATGTCAAGCAAAGCACCTCTTTGACCCTCTTCAAAAGGAACCTTGACGATTGGATAGGAGAAAGGAAATTCACTCCGGGGATCATGTCAGTCGCCCTGCTAGATAGGGGTCCAGGGAAGTAAATAGTGTGGGAAGAAATAGCCAGGGAATTGTTATGACTAGGCTTGTATAGACCCTAGGGTCGATAGCCTAGTACCAACCTATGAACCTAGCTGAAAACTACTCATATGGAATGTTCTCATGTATATACTCTGTATTTTGTTTAATTTGAGAATGATTACTTATGTACTGTTTTTTTCACCAATTGTAGAAGCTGCCAAAAATATATACTAAATGTCTTTATTAATGTAAATGTTGCATTCTATGTGAAATGCCTTGTATGTGAAGCTTTTCTCCCCCGGACTCCACTGAAAATGGGCACTTCTGGCCCAGCTGGACCATCCCAGTAAACAAATGCAAATAAATAAATATGAAATTACCTTGGTGATAATGTGCACTGGCATAATTAAGGTGTTAGGCATGATTTGGGGGTGAGATTTAAACTTCTGAAGGTTTTCTGTGAGTTATTTATGTCATCTCCTTTGCATTAGAAACAGGAATTTAAAATAACCTGTGACATGTTTGTGATGTCTAATTTCCAATGGTAGAGGATTCTACTTATACCAAGTACAAGTCTGGTAGAACTTCCTAAATAATTTTAATTGTATCACCTTTAAGTTGTGAGAGTACTGATGATTTCTTGTACATCTTTCATACTTCAGAAAAGTAATTCCCTTTGTACATTCAAGATCTTAATTCTTTAGATTTTTAAATATCCAAATAAAATCTCCGCTTGGCCATCTATAATAAACCAAGAATAAATTATTGTGTAATAAATTGAGAATAAATTAAGTATCCTAAGTGGAATGGTGTGTGTGTGTGTCTCACTGATAACCTGCCGGTTGCATTTTGTGTGTGTATGCAAGGGGCTGGCCTCCAGAGACAATATGGAACTACATCTCTCACATACTGTATTTGTGTTGGAGAGTTAAGTAGTTGTCACTGTACATGAGGCAGTTGCTACATTGCTTCATAATGCCCACGTCCATCCATGTTTGCAGGTCTTACTGTACTTGCAAGGGGTAGGAGTGAAGGGGGATTATAGCTAGACAAGGGGGTGTTTACTTGATGTAATCTGCAGCTAACGTAGTCAGCAATGCTGCCCAGTGCCCAAACCAGATGCTCTTTTTGCAGCGATAGTCCTTGGTGCTATGATAATATAATGCAGGCCTAAATAGTCTTAACTGTGAGCATAAGTGCTGCTCAGTGAGCAAACTAGTTGCCTGGTGAGTACTGCGGGTCTGAGGTAAAGTTCCAAGGTGTTTTTTTTTATAGGGAAACTTCAAGTTCAGGAGATTGCATATATACAAGGCACCACTGACCGCTGCTGTGCAAAGAGCAGCTTTGCACAAATAGGAGGCTTATATACACTCAGAAAAAAAAGCAAGATTTACAGTAAGCCCACACACAAATCAAGTAAGCACACAATGAGCTTTCTGCCAGCAATTCCTAGCTCATATGTGTGAAATTAGCCTTCTCTTGCCACAGAAGTGTAGACTTTGACCCTCTTAATGTAAAATTACAGGTTTGGTGCCCAAGTGTTGAAGAACAACAAACAGATGCTTGGAACTAACTAACAAATCACTGGATACAGTATAATTCAGTATAGAACAGACAGCCCTTACAGCTGTGTGTAATGCAACCTGAACTTCAAGGCAATGCAGAAAATACAAATAAATGTAACAGTAAACCTTCACAGATTAATGAGAATAAGCAATACAAGGCAAAAATGTACTTAGCTTCTTTTTTATTATCTGATGTCTTCAGATGTTTGCAAAATCACTCAAATTATCTGCAGTCATCATCAAGCGATGAGCAGGTCTGGATAAATGAGCCAAGACTTGCACACGCAGAAAAAAGCAAGATTTAGACCAAGTCTACAGGTTAATCAGGTAAGTGAACAATGAGCTTTCTTCCAGCAATTCTCAGCTAAAATGAGTGAAATCAGCCCTCTTACAAAGTGATGGCATAGCTAGATTCCAAGCTCCCCTAAATCCAGAAAACACAGAAGCCTATGCAGAGGAGTAAACAAAAGCCCTGTATGACCACATAAACAACTGCATAGATATGCCAAGATCAAACTGCAGAAACAAGCCACCTGGGTGGACCCCTAGTCTTAATAGGTTGCACAACAAAAGAAAGAAAATCCTGTTGAGAAGTAAGAGGGAATGTGCACAACAGAGCAGTGGGTTTTAGTCAGATCTCTGAAAGCAGACTCTGAGGTAAAATTAGCCTTTAAAGCTAAGGAAAACCATTAGGCATTTTTCAGTCATGTCCGCAATCTTATGGGCAACATCTGACGTTATGCGGAATTAGTTACAGATGACATCTCCTATACTCAAACAGAAGATATAGCAAGTCTGTTGGCCAATAAATTCAGCTCAAATTTTACTTCCCCATCACCCCCAGTTCTTCCCTAAGAAATTCCTTCAGTTGCTCCTCCACTAATTATCACAACTGAACAGGTAGCTACTGCGCTGTCCAAAGCTAAAAACACTAGTCAATGAGGCTCAACAGTATACTAGATTGCCTGTCAAATAGCTTAAATCAGGACCTATCAGACCCAATAAAATCTCTCTTTAACCACAGCCTGCAGGCCGACTTTTTTCTCTTAGAGTGGAAGACGGCTTTGGTCATTCCATAAAGGACGGCCTTCAACTGACCCAGGAAATTCCAAACTTATAAGCTTGACTAGCCTTGTTTGTAATGCCATGGAAAGAATAATCATGGACCTGATAAATAATTACTTAGGAAGCCTCCAAACACTGGACCCAACCCAGTTTGGCTTCAGGGATATGTCATGCCTACCAAATATTCCACCATAAACTTGTACTCCCCAGATATAGTCATCCTGACAGAAACCTGGCTAAAACCTCACATTACCAGTGAGCAAATACTCCCTACCAGTTATGGCATACTAAGAGTAAAGACTAAACAAGAAAGGAGGCAATGTAGCTATAATATTTAAACATCATCTAAACATCCAGATCTTAAAATCATCAGCTCCACAAATAGGCAATGAAGAAATAATATATACCAACCTCTAAATAAACCAAAACAAAACCATCAACATAATTGGATGCTACTTCCCACCTGGCCAAAACATCCCTCCACTAGAAAACCTCCTCAGCTGTTCTACCCACCATCTCCCCCAAGAAACTATAATTTTAGGTGATTTCAGTATTGACTGAATAGTCCAAAGAGGCACTCTGCTTGACATGTATGGGCAATCTATTCCAGAGTCTGGGGAGTCTCTGGGTCAGGAACCTATCCCTCCAGCATGTTTTGTTTATTGTGATAACAAGGTTTAGATCCCTGGAGCGTGTAGCTCTGAGGGATTGGGATTTCTTTAAGTGTAACATGTCCAACAGCTCTGGATTTGACATGGTCTTGTATGTTAAGCAGAGATCGCCTCTGAGTAGACGATATGCGACAGAGTATAGCTGGAGTTTTTTAAGGCGGTCAGCATAGGGCATCTGCTTTAGGCCTGTGATTCTTTTAGTGAGGTATTTCTGAGGCCTTTCCAGTTGTTGCAGATGTTTTGAGAGGTAGATACCAAATGGGGCGTTGTATTCTATAATGGGTCTAATGAGGGGTGAGTACAGTGGGACAATGACCTCCTTTTTTCTGGATGAAAAGCCCTTCATGATGAGGTGTGCCACATAGAAGGATTTCCTGACTGTTGTGACGATGTGGTTATTGAAGGTGAGACCACTGTCCACCTGTGTCCCTAAGTCTCTTATCACACTTTCTGTGTTTAGTGTACTGCCACCTATATGGTAATTCATGGATACATGTTTTTTCCCAAAGGGGATAACAATACATTTCTTGGCATTGAGCTTGAGCCCATGGCTCTGTCACCAAGCATCTGTTTCTGTAAGGCTCTTTTGTAGAGTATCCACATCATTTGGGGATTCAATAATGGCTCCCAGTTTGCAGTCATCTGCAAACTTTGTTAGCCAGAGTCCCTTAGCGTTGACCTGTACTTCAGAGAAGTAGATGCCAAACAAGAGTGGCCCCAGGACTGAAGCCTGAGGTACTCCACTTGTCACTTGTCTGGAGCTGGATTTGGAGTCGACTACTTTTACAGTGTGGGTTCTATCAGTAAGCTATTTAGCAACCCATTGGGTGACACAGATTAATGCCCAGCTTAGTAAGTTATCTATGATTCCAGAGTGGGGGATGGTGTCAAAGGCCTTGGCAAGGTCTAGATAGGCTGTGTGGACCACCTTACCCTTGTCCATGTCTCTGGAGACTGATTCAAAGAAGTCAATCAGGTTCAGGAGACAAGATCGGCCCTTCACAAACCCAAACTGGGTGGGGTCCAGTGTTTGAAGGTTGCCAATGTCTTTGTTTATAAGTTCCATGATAATATGCTCCATGGCCTTGCAGATAAGGCTTGTCAGACTAATGGGACGGTAGTTTCCGGGATCCAAGGTGGATCCCCCCCTTGTGGATTGGGATAACTGTAGCTCTGCGCCACTCAGTGGGCACGAAACCTGAGGTGAGGCTATGATTAAACATGACACTTAGGTGAGGTGCCAGTTCATATTGTAGTTCATGTAGAACACAGCCCGGGATGTCATCTGGTCCCATGGATGCTGTATTCTTGGCTTTAGAGAGTGCGTTTTGTACCTGTGTGGCCGTTATTACTGAAATTTGGCAATCTTTCGGTATTTAGATGGGCCATTTAGGGGGTGAGAGGGGGGTGAAGTTGGCACTGAATCGATCTGCCAGGATATTGACAATATCCTTCGGATCAGTATATTTAATGCCATTCTGTTTTAGCTCAGAGCAGATCTGAGCATTGCCATTTAGATTCTTGACATAGTTATAGAATGCTTTGTGGTTGTCTTTGGAATCTTTGGCAATTTTATTTTCGTAACCAGCTTTGGAGGATTTTATGAGGCATCTCAGTTTTTCACTGAGGCTAGTAAGGGAGTTTTTTGCATCCTGGGATTTTTCTCTTTTCTGCAAAAGTTTCTTCCTTTTGTTGTAAAGTTTGTTTATGGCAGGGGACCACCAGATTGGCTTCCTTTTTTTGGATGAGAGCATTTTGGTTCTATTTGGGATGGCACAATTCATGTATGAGTGGATGTGCTCGTACAGTGCCTTAGTGTAGGATTCAGCAGTTGAACTTTCAGTTCCAGTCTGCATGGGTGTTATGAAGTTTGTCACTTCTGACTTGAGTAGCATGAAGTTGGCATTGGAGAAGTTTTTTATGGTGGTTTCTTTACTGGGGGGGGTGGGGGTGGGATGTGGAGGTTAAGGGTGATTAGCTTATGGTCAGACCTGACTAACGAGGGGGTGACCATAGGTATGGAGCATTGATTTCCCATGTTGGTAATGACCAGGTCTAGGATATTGGAGCCCCTGGTGGGACTATGGATTAGTTGATCCAGGGCGTTGGAATTTATGAATTCCAAGAACCATTGCGCAAAGGTGTTGGGACATGAGTAGTTTTCCCAGTTAATGGCAGGGTAGTTAAAATCACCCAGTATTAGGGTGTTTGGTTCTATCTTAATATTTTCCAGTATGTTTAGAAAGGTGTAGTGAGAATCTTGGGGTATGGTGGGGGATCTGTAGCAAGCTACAATTTGGATTGCAGTCTTACCTACTGTTAGTTGCATTGGAGAATTTCAGACACATTGTGTTGGCCAACTAGCCTGGTGGTGTGAATATCCTTGGTGAATATTGACACTCCCCCACCTTTAGTGTTTCGGTCCTGGTTTGGTGGCCGAAAAGTGTGGTAAGAATTGTAGCCTGGTATTGCAGGGGTGCTCTCTGGAGCCTTGAACCAGGTCTCAGTTACTGCACAGATATCGATGTTCTCCATTTTTAGGAGTGCCTCGAGAGAGTGTATTTTGAGGTTTAGACTTCTAGCATTGAGTAGCATTACCTTCAGATTTTGCATGTTTGTACCTGTTACGGTGGTGGTTTTGTCCTTTGAAGTTTACCCAAAAAAGGCACTATAGGGGTGGCAAGAGCCTTAGCCAGTAACCTGAATCCCAGGGGCGACAGGTGCAGACCATCTCTGGCAAAGCATCGTGGTCTGTCAATCATGTCATCCCAGGCAGACAGCTACTGGATCCCCTTTGAATGACACCATAAGCTTAGCCAATTGTTGAAGTCAATCATTTTATCCTTATATTGTGGTATCATTCTGGGCAAAGGCAGGATGCTACTCAGGGCTAGGGTCATACCTGCCTGGGCCACATGATCCGAGAGCTCTTCCATGTCTCTTTTCATGTAGTCCAGGGAGGTACGTCTCAAGTCATTCACTCCAACATGGACAATAACAGAGTCATATTTGTACTTGTTGTGGAGTGACTTGAGTGCATGTGTTATGTGGCGGATCCTGGCACCCGACAGGCAGCTGACTGTAATTTTCTCCTTATTCAACCTGGTGAGATGGACATCAGTGTGCCGGACAATAGTCACCTATGACTAAAGTGTTAGGTACATTGTCTTGCCTTAGGGGCTGTTGCTGGGTGGCACACTGGTGTTGTGAACTATGTGACACATTGGTTGTGATTGGTGTTTGTTTGCGTTTCAGCTTCAGAGGTCTTTGTTGCTTGGGCAGGTTACAGTTAAGGGCCTCTGCATATGTGGATTTAGTGTTGCTATATGTGGGTGTTGGTGGTGCAGGTTTAGAAGGGCTATGTGTTGCTTGAGGTGTAGTGTGGGTGTTAACCTTCTCCTATTGACTGTTTAGCACAATCTTGGGTGGAGAGAGCTTTGCTTCCATTTTGGCTATGTAAGTGCATCTCTCTCACAGGTTGTAGTGTTGGGTGGTAGGAGGAGAGGGTTGCCTGTGTACATGAGGCAATTGCTGCATTGCCCCAGTATGCCCAGATTCACCAGGTGGACAGGAGAAATCACCGAAAGCTAACCCTTGGACATGCCTGGTTTGGGGCTTTTTTTTTTTTTTCTTTGTGAAGTATAGGAGCTGTTTCCTTAGCAAGGTACTTTGCAATTATAGGTCTGTTTAGTGCCTACTATTAATTTCTCCTTGTTAACAAGGAGAGTTCAGTGTTTGTATGAGTTTAAGGCTTCCTAGTGCTTTCCAGCAGGTATTAGAGAAAGTGCTAGTCACAGGGATGCTTAAAGGTAAGATTGAAAAGAATGCACTCTACAGTGTGCACTAGAGAAGTTAGATGTGAAAGTGGGTAACTTGAGTTTTACCTGTTTAAAAAGTTAAGGTTTAGTGGAGAGTTACTATTTTTAAAACAGCAAGATGGATTGAAAGGGGTGGTCACTTTTGTATTTTGGTACTATGAAATACTGTAGGATGGCCAATAAATTTAAATAATTGAAGGGGTGGGATTTCAAAAATAAAGATTTTGTGATTACTCACATAAGCCAGTGAAAGTAGAGAGAAATGAGATATATGGTCAGATTAACATAAGAGGCGGGCAACTAGAAAGACAGTGGTATTTAACAAGACAACTTAAATGGGTGGGAGGGCGGAAAAAAATTCTGCCTGACTCAGAACAGAGAGAGCTGTGGTCTCTTTTGAAGTTTTAATATGCTGTTAATACAGAATGCAAGCAAAACACAAAGTAAAGAAAACAAACTACAGTATTCAAAATATAGAAAGGCAATACAGTAATACAAAAAATAAAAGCAAACTAACCTTTCCTTCACAGCAAAGTGTAGCAGAGTCTGGATGAGCCTTTCTGGTAAAGCTCTGAAATGTTTTAGTTTACTCCTTAAATAGAAATTTTAGTTCCTAGCTCCATCCCCTCTGTTAACAAGTGATTAACCTTAAGTGACCTCTTCTGTCTTATGAATGAGTCCTTAATTAATCAGTTCTTATTTCTGCCTGAGAGAAAACTTCTGATTTCTCTGAAAATCCAGACAGCTGAGAGGTATGCATGTAGATGGTAAATCTATTGCCCACCATCCATTCTAAACTCTACCATAGAGTTACCCATGTTTAAATAAAACTTTTTTCTTTAGAAATTCTTGTTTTAAAAAGGCTAGTAACTTCCCATCCTAGTTCTTACTACTGTAAGTCGGCAAGTACTATAAACGGAAACCATGTTGTGAATACACATTTCGAGACACCCTGGCTGTAACTTAAGAATCAACGTACAGTTTTAAGTGCCTAAAGCGAGATTTAAATTCTACTCAATGCTGCTGCTACTGAGTGGGGAGGGGAGCAAACATCACAGTACTGTCAGGATGTACTCAGAGATGGGGCTAGGAGTATGAGTCCAAGGAGATACATAGTCATTCTCTGATTGATTCTGTGGAGGCAGCTGGTGACATTGTCAGCTGGAACACTGGAGCTCCACTTGTTGGTGCACAAGAAGACAGACTGCAGACGTGGTCAGCAGTGCAATCACAGCTTCCAGTCTTTAAAAACAGAATGCAGTAGTGACAGAGTAGATTTTGCAGTAGGAAGATCAATCAGAGGCAACTGTGCACTTTGATCAACAAAATTGTTTATCATGACTTGTGGGAAATAAGTTATTAAATGTGTATGCTTTTGCTCTAACTATGATACAGTAGTCTTATAGCAATAACGTGCATGTAATGAGTATAAAAGTCTTAATTTTTAAGTTTGCTGTGACGTACTTGGTGTAATATATTGGTTGAAGTCAGTGAAGTTTGCTGAGATAAAAGGGGGTAGAGAACATAAGGTAAGTAAGGCTGTGCAGCTTTCTATTTGGAAACTGAAAAAATTATTGCTGTATAATATGACCGTGCTGTGTGTTCTGTCTGAACTCTAGGTAATTAAGTTGTTTCAGAATGTAAAGAAAGGGTCAGCACGTGAGGCCTGCAGGGAAGTCAATGTAGCGTCATCATGTAGTTCAATTTTAGACATACACTGCCATTGTTTTAAGAAATATTCTTGAATGAGTGTCAGAATTGCACATTAATATGTTGTGACTCTATGGTAAATGGTCATTTGTAAGGAAGCCAATGAGGCTGCTCTCATCTTTATGATAAGCTGCAAGAATGCATGTGTTTTTGTTTGTTGTAGTTTTAGTTTGCAGTTAATAGTAATTACCTTAACAAGAAATATGGGGCTGCCTGGTCACTGTGTAACATATGACTAGATGGATACAGGCCTGTTGTTTCTGTAAGGTATATTTGAAGCTCTTAAGAATTATGTGAGTAATGTTCATGTAGAAATTACTGTAGTCTGACTGAGCTTCCTGTTGTTCCTGTCTCATCCTCTAACTGTAACTGTAAGTTTAGCTTAGACTGGTGAATAAAGTCAGAGCTCTACAAATCAAGTAGGTAGATATGTGAGTAAATACTGTCTTGCAACTTGCAAAACAAGTAAGGTGTGAATGAGCAGTTCATGATTGTAACTGTTTATTATGACCTAAAACAATTCTATACCAGGTGGAATAAAGCAGTGGTTGGGGCTACCAGTCTATCTTTTTTATGCTGGTTGTGCAGGCCTTCTGTGTTTTACTGGAAATTAATCGGAAAACACTTCTGCTACTAAATGAAGCCAGTAACTTTCCAGTAGTTTTCATTCAGGTGAGAACATAGCTAATAACTTTACCATACGATAACAGATCTAGGAGTTTTCTGTTTCATTTGTGAGGCAGATTATCACTGATCACGTAAGGTAAGTGAGAGCTTGACCTGGAATGAGGTATTAGTTATGAGTGTAAAAGGACAATAAAAGAGCTTGATGTTGCTTATGCTTTTGGCTGCTTAGGTTATCATTGTATTTTGTTATGTATACCCACAGACATTGGTGGTGGTTTGTTCTTGTGATTAAAGCCTAGGCTTGTACTTAAAAGTATTCATTCTTGTCAGAGAAAAATTGACTTGATTGTGTGATGTGCTGGTTACAATATAAGTATTTTCAAAGGAAAGCCTGAGAAAGTGCTTTATGTAATGTATTGGATAAGATTGTTCACATGGAATTTTACTGGGTTAGCCAGCCCAGATAGGAAATATTTGAAGAAATTGTGCCCTTGGATTGTGGCGTCCTGGTGACACTTACCAATAACGTGTTAATTCAGGGTATTTGGTCAAGTGGTGTGATATGAACTTTTCAAGGCACCAGATGTAGCAGAGCTGGCCTTTTGTCAAGCATGTGTCCCCTTATGGTAGAGGAAATGATAATAGACCAGAATGGCTCTTACATAAGAATTAAGGGTTTATGAGGGAGCTACGTTTAGTATTTTCAGTGTGTACTTTACATTAGGTACTACACACAGAGAATTTAGGGGTATAATGAAAGAGTTGTTTTGTTCCCCAGGATGGGTTAACTATGTTTATGGAGGATTGGAATGTAATGATTAGTATGGATATGAGGTAGACCTAAACTGCTTAGTTACCTAGGCTGAGAAAGATATGTAAGTGTAGGTCTGTGCTTGGGTTTGGGGCTGAGTGGTATATCCACTTTAGAGCAAAGGGACACTTCTTACAACAAATAGTCAAAGAAATTTAGAGCAAGTTCAGTGATTGATACGCATGATCTGTTAAAATACCTATACATGATATGCACGATCTGTTAAAATACATGTACATGTTATGCACGATCTGTTAAAGTACATATACATGATATGCACGATCTGTTAAAGTACATATACATGATATGCACGATCTGTTAAAATACATGTACATGTTATGCACAATCTGTTAAAGTACATATACATGATATGCACGATCTGTTAAAGTACATATACATGATATGCACGATCTGTTAAAATACATGTACATGTTATGCACAATCTGTTAAAGTACATATACATGATATGCACGATCTGTTAAAATACATGTACATGTTATGCACAATCTATTAAAGTACATATACATGATATGCACAATCTGTTAAAGTACATATACATGATATGCACGTTGCACGATCTGTTAAAGTACATGTACATGATATGCACGATCTGCTAAAGTACATTATCTCATTCCTTTGTAATAGTTGATCATGCAACTTTTACTGTATCTTTTGTGGGCATTTATGCGGTTTAATTCTGGGCATCACTGGAAGTTCCCTGTTAATTACATAAAAACAGAAAAGTTCGAAGTCTCAGCTTGAAATTTCTGAAACATTGTTAAAGGAAGTGGACAAAGAACTAAAAAAATGTTATGTTAAATATTTAGAAAAGTCATGATGAGACCTTAAATATTAAATGGGAGAGTCTGGAGACTTGAGAATAAGAAGAGTCACTTAAGGATGTATGTTTTTCCTCAGAGAATTAGAAAGCAGTTGAAGCACCATCAATAACAAATTTCTTACTCTGGGTCACCATCAGTAACACCAGAAGACCATGATAACTATCTCCCTGCACTTGAGGAGATTTAACTACCCAAATGGTAACTGGCATGCATGCATACATACATCACAAATAATACATATGCTCAGACTTTCTTGGGCATCATAATGCTATACAGCAAATTGTTAAACACACCACTAAAAGTTCCAACACTCTCACTATACTGTACCCCACCCTACATCATTACATCCCTTGGAAAATCTGACAACAAGTAAGTCATAATTTTCTTTAGGCTTCTTGGTACCCCTCTCCACCCAGCTAGTTGATCTCTATATATTTCTCTAAGGCTAACTTATTCCAGCTCTCAGATGACCTAGACAAATGCCAAGGAATTCCATACCCATGGATCTAGTTGAAGATGCAGACTTCTTCACCTCTGACTTCAACCAACATCTCAAAATTGCATAGATACACCAGTATCTTTCCATTCCAAGTATGCACAGACAAATCAGTGTCTGTCCATTCCAAGTATGCACAGACAAATTAGTGTCTGTCCGTTCCATCAGTGTTTGCCCATTCCAAGTATAATGGTAAGTTTAAAATTATACCATGACCCCCCCCCCCCCAAAACGTGCATGCTGATTGGCCAGTGTGCCCGTTGTAAATCGAGTTATACTAATGGAAAAAGGTCCGGTCGCCCGGACTTTTTTCCATTAGTATAACTTCGTTAAACACTGTTCGCTATGTTAAATGGGTTTAACATAGCGAGACAGCTTTAAAATAAGCAACGGAGATCTCCGTTGCTTATTTTAAAGCTGTCTCGCCATGTTAAACCCATTTAACATAGCGAGACAGTGTTAAAACAACGGAGAAAGCAAGATCTCTCTTGCTTTTTAGTGTTTAAGCTATGTTAAATGAGTTTAACATAGCGAGACAGTTAAAATAAGCAACGGAGTCCGTTGCTTATTTTAAACTGTCTCGCCATGTTAAACTCATTTAACATAGCTAACACTAAAAAGCAACGAAGATCTTGCTTTCTCCGTTTGCTCAACTCTGATGTACTGCGCAGGCGCGCAGTACATCAGAACTGCCGCGATGCCAGACATCTGCGGAAGGGCAGCAAACAGGCATTATACTATGCCATTATTTAAGAAAAGTAATAGTTTCTTTTCTTAAATAATGTCATATAATAGCAATAACGCCTGGGTGTGGTAATGCTAAATTACCCACGGTTGGCTTTGTTTGGTTCCTCGGGACCAAACCACGCCAACCATGGGTAAATTTAGCATTACCCACACCCAGGCGTGGGTTATTGCTATAATAAACCCATGGGGTGGAATACATGTTAATAAACTGCATAACAGATGAAAACTCTTAAACAACTATAAAAAAATCAATTTCCCCCCCATTTCAAAATTGTGGTGAAGCAAGCTAGCAAAGATCTTAAAATGTACCATTAGGAAATACAAAGCGGATTATAATGCTAAAGTAGACGCATACTAAACGTAATTGCAAATCCTTCAGCTGTGATGAAAAACGGCACCCAACAATGCACTGAACTGGTCCACAATAACACCACTCATTCTGACCCAAGGGACATAGCAGATGTCTTGGCAGACAAATTTAGTACAACTTTTAGCTCACCTACCCTTGTTGTCTTTCCCACTATATTAGCTACCCCCCCCCCCCCAAAAGCTGTATTAATCAAGTCCTGCAATTCTTGTCCAAAGCTAAAATACTCTGTGGGGCTGAACAGCATACTTGTGAACAGTCTATAGTGTTGAGTGTGAAATGTCAGAATGCTTCCTCAGCATTTTCAACCTTAGGTTAGCCACTGAGTTTGCTCCAGTAACTCAGAGAATTGCTACAGTAATGCTTCTACATAAATGTGTTCTTTCTTCTGATCCTGAAAATTATAGGCCCATTAGTTTCACCAACTTTATATGTAAGACAATGGAAAAACTAATATTAAAAGTCATAACTGGAGACCTAGATATTATTCTTGACCTTGACACAAACCAGATTGGTATTGTGATGGCCATAACCCATCTGGTGAACAAAAGTCACTGAGGCAGTTGACAGTGGCCTCTCAGTGCAAACTGTCTTTCTAGATATGGCTAATATTTCTGATGCTATCCCTCATGCTGGTATTAAAGACAAGTTAGGAAATCTCGTATAAATTGCTTTGTACATTGGATTTGTAATTGGCTACCTGACAGAACAATAGTTGTGAAAGTTGTGGATAACCTGTTGGTGCATTAAAGAGTAACTAGTGGTGTCTGACTCAGTCTGTACCAGTGTTGTAGAGGGAAAACACTGTCTATGGCCTAGGAACCCAAGCTCAAACTGTGGCTAGGTAATGAAACGTGAAGGCTGGGAGCATGGGCATGCCCATCCGGGCGGTGGGGTGGGGCATGCACTCTGGGGCACATGTGCACTGGTTGAGTTCCTTGGTGGAGTTCCAGGAAACTGTATAATGTTTCATGCAGGTGGATAAAACAGTTTTGTTGGTATCAGCCCCTTGCAGAATTGAAAGGCGGTGCAGCACCGACACCCATTGCATGTCCTACTCATGGGTTGTGATGAGGACACACTCAAGGTGGGATAGGGCAGAAATGTAAAAATCTCAAACCTCTCTTGATGACTGTCTGCATGATCGCCCCTTCTGACTGACCCTTGCCTTTGACGATATGGGAATGAATGGGACAATTAGTCAGGAAGGGGCTGATAGTCTCCAGGCAGCAGTAACAAAGGGACAAAAAAACTAGAGGTGTCGCACAGGAAGAGTGCAACCTCTTCTAATGCTAACATCCTGGCCAGTAACCAGAAATGTGTTTGTCCAAGTTTGCTAATGACTAGCTAAGTACTCTTATCCAGTTCCCCACTGACACCAACCACATAACTCCAGCAGGGGCTGGGCTTTACCCACCCCTGGTATTTTGAAAATTGTCTAAAACTGAATGCTAAAAATGATGATCCAGAGAAAAGTAGTGTAAGAAAATGCTGCTGGTGGCTCTTGATGAAGAGAAAGCATTCATTAGACAGCTGGGATTTTATGAATAGGACAATGAGAGCAATTGCCTTGCCTGGTAGAAAAATAGGGCTAAAGGCAAGAATTAAGGTAGGAGGGTTCTTCTCCAACAAGCTATGTTTGAACAAAGAAATAAGGTGGGTTGTCCTCTTTCCCCTTTATTACTTGCTGTCTCATCCTTCATGCTTCATATTTCTCTCCCTACCTCATTTAGCTCACATCATCAATGTTTACTATAACCCATATAGTTTGTCAACACAGCAGTTGCCAACCTTGTAATTATATTTCATGTTATAGAATTGTGTAGCTGTTGTCACTAAATATACTTGTATGAATTATTGTCACTGAACCTATATTTAAACACTACTGTAGAATTTTTTACTAATTATGTATTCGTGTAATTTTGTGGCACTTTTCACTGGGCTTATGCATAAAATGGGGATGGCTCAGACTGACTTTCCTGGTTAACAAAAGCAAACACTCAAATAAATACATTTTATATTTATAGCCATTAACAAAGAAAATAAAGCATTCACAAATTCAAGGATATAACTAGTACAGTAGTCCAGAAATGTTCATTTGTAGATGTTAAATTGTACATGGTTAAATCCAGAAAAGGATATCTTAGTGTTGAGTATTTTGAGATAGTTTCAAGTCTTTTCAGGATATAAAATAAATGCAGATAAATCAAAGTCTTTAGCAGTGTGCTATGTATGCAAACATGGTTTAGTTCAGCAAGATCCATATTTATGGGAGTATGATAAGATGATATATTCAAGTGTATGGATTGAAAAGATAGTTTTATGGCAGCTAAGGGTATGTGGGAAGACTAAATAACAGTACAAAAATTGAGAAGCTGGAAGCTCTTGATTATGGATGTGGATAGTAATATACAAGCAGTGAAAATGTTTCTAGTGTCTTTAGTTTTATATACAGGTTAGGTGTATTTTTATACATCTCTCAGCTGGAGCGCCTTCTGTGTGGAGTCTGTATGTTCTCCCCGCGGTTGAGTGGCATTCGAAAAACATGTGTGAATGGGCGTGCCTTCGTTGAAGGTTGGGCGTTGGGCTGGCACCTCATCACCATAAAAAAAATCTACTGCCAATCATTAGCAGACCGGAGTTCCGCTGTGGCGCGACCCCTAACCAGGAAAAAGACAAAACAGAGCAAAAGAGGAGAAATTGTAGAACATACTTAAACAGTAGAAATACTTTATTTGGGAGGGGAAGAATTAAGTGAGATAAGGTGATTCTCTCCATAGAACTAGGCAGACTAGGATTATCTAATTTGAAGGGATATTTTATAGCTTTGCAATTAATTTCATATGCATAGCACAAGTAGAAACGGATGATGATGAAAGGGGGGAGTTCTTGAAGTAATGAGAGAGTATGATTTTGGATGCAGATCTATAAGGAGAATAATTGCCATTATACAGCATATTTTATTAATAAAATAACAGAAAATATTTTAAAAATTAAGCCAACATGAGAATGAAGAAAATACATTTTAGCAAAAAGGATGACTGTTAGTAAGGCTAACCAAAAGTTTGGACTGTAAGGTATTAGGTATTATAACAGCATGTAGGCAAAGACAAAGGACAGGGATTGTGAAATGAAAAAAACAGCTCTGATACTGTTTTCAGATGAGTCTAGAACAGAAGTTGCTGTTAAAAAGGGATAATTAGTAGGGTGTGTGATGTCCAGATAATATCCCACTGAACTGCCACCACATATTGTGATGTCTCTTACTGTTCTGAATCAGTAACTAAGGAGCTTCAGTCCCCATTGTTGACTCCATTGTGAGACTGTCACTTAAACAGGAGTAATATTTCACAATTTTCCCCCAAGAGCACAACAGGAACACACTGTATAGCCCGGGGCTGGACTGTATACTTCTGTCCACTCCTAATGTAATGTCTTACTACTCACCTCAGAGCAGTATGTCCCAGTTTAATGCCTCTGATGCACTCACACTTAAGTAAATTAAATCTCACACATCCAGACACTTCTGGGAAAGCCTGACACAAATTCCCAGCTGTGTCCCTTTGCCAAAATAATACAGTAATGCTGCCACCAATCAGAGTGTCTTCATGCCCTTCTAAAGGGGTATCCAGTTATGAAAATTAAATATTAAAACAAATAGTAGCAAATGACTTAAGCAGCCAGGCTTTTGGAGTTGCCCTGGGAATTATCAAAGCAAGTATGAGCAGTCTCAAATCACTAAAGAAAAACACTGATTGTCCAGCCACAATGTAAGTTAATAAAAATACTTAATAATGAGTAAAATATAAAACAGTAATTTCCAATAAACAAACAGAGCTGAATCACCAGGAAAACAAAATCAATACTGTAGGAAAAATTCCAACATTCAGAAAAACTCTAACTGATCTAAATGATTAGTTATAATTTTCCTGTCTGACTAAAGAACACTGTCCCTTATCTAAACTAAATTACTACAACAGAGCAAAGGCAGGCTTGCAGTTCTTGGTGAATCCTTTGTATCCACTGCACAAGACATCTGTAACTGACACTGCTGTAACTGACTTCTGGCAACTGACCACTAACTGTATTCAGCAGGCTCTTTTATAGACTAGACTGTCAACTGTTCCAGTTCTAATTTTCATTTCATATTTTGAAAATCAACCAACAACTTTTTTCTAAAAGTTCCTTCCTATCTTTCAGATTCTGACAGTAACACATAGCAACTGTCAACATTCGAATGACATCATCTGCTGATCAGCTGAATCTGAGACAGTTTGTCTTTAAAATCTTTCTTCACAAACATGGGCAGTTAAGATGCAAAAGGACACTGTTCAAGTCTTTAAAACATTCTGTACAAACATATTAAAAATCAACATGTAAGAACTTATTTGCAATATCATAGCTAACCATGCTGGCATATAATACACAGGATAATTAAAATTATGTCCAACAACTCAGCCAGACATGCTAGCACAAACAACAGTGTCTAATCTCGTCACATTCCACCTCCCCATGACTCAAGCATGGTTTTCAAGTGACCCTTGAAAAATGACACTTGATAAAAATGAGCCTGTCTGGGAATATCAATTCACTCCTGTCCTGGGCAATCAATTTGCATTATAATTATTAACCCCACTTCAGTGTTTTTCTCTTTCTGAGGAACTTGGCTTAGGTCAGCCCCCAAACCACAGTTTGATGCATCTACTTGCACAACAAACTCTTCACTATAATCTGCGCTGGCCAACATAGGGGGTCCTCCCAAAATCTCCCTGAATTATTGGAATGCCTGTAAACAATCTGTGGTCCACACTACCTCATCTGGTTTATTTTTCCTAGTTGGGTCAGTAAGGGGTGCAGCAATTGCTGCACAACTGAGCAAAATTTTTCCACAGTACCATGCTATCCTTAGAAATGCCCTCACTTGCTTTTTAGTAACAGGAACTGGCCACGCTTGAATAGCTTCCACTTTGACAGCTTCTGACCTAATCTTCCCAATTGCCACTCTGTTTCCTAAGTAAGTAACCTCTGACATACCCACCTGACACTTACTGGGTTTAATGGTTAACTTTGCCCTTTTAAACTGGTCTGCAAATGCCTGTAGCATAGTCTTTAATGTAGAGTTTAACCTCTCCATAAGACAGTTAGTCTGGGGGATAGTTGTTCTTTACATATTTCACCCCACAATGCTTCCACAAACAAGTCAGAAGGTCTGACATGAAGTTGGCACCTTGGTCAGTCAATATCCCCCTTTGGAAAACACACCCTGATGAAATTTCTAGCACTTGCCACCTTTTCTACGTCAATATCACCTGCACAAGGAATATTAGGGAGTATAGCTAGAAGTGTCAGACGGTAGGCTCTAGGCCCTACCAACTGCCGTACTACCTCACCTTCCAGCCCTCCCTTAGGAGCCCACTTTCTATGCAACAAACCTTCCTTCTCTGCCCCAGTATCACCTGTACAAGGAACATTAGGGACTATATCTAAAAGTGCCAAATGGCAGGCTCTAGGCTCTACCAACTGCCGTACTACTTTGCCTTCTAGCCCACCCTTAGGAGTCCACTTTCTATACAAGAAATTTTCCTTGTCTGCCTTAATATCATCTGCACAAGGAATATTAGGGACTATATCTAGAAGTGAGAGACAGTAGGCAGTAGGGTCTACCATCTGCCGTACTACTTCGCCTTCTAGCCCACGTCCAGGAGTCCACCCTTTATAGAACAAACCTTTGTTCCAGTATACAGACTCCCCTCCTCCTTGAGCCTCAGGTGCTTCCTTAGCCATCTCCCTCAAGCTTTGTAATGTAGGGTCTGTAAGCTGAGCCTGTCTCAACTCTACATTTGTGACCCTCTCAAGCTCCCCTTCCACAGGAAACATAGTTACTTCTGACAGCTGTACCTCCCTGTCACTCTGAGTACTATCACTCACCTCCATCCTTGCAGTCACAGTGTCCAAGGGAACATCAGCACCTCCCAGCAGCTGTAGCTCACTTCCAGGCTTACTTCTACAGGATAGCTCCTTCTCTGAAACAGTCACCAGACCTGTCCAAGCTTCAGGTATGAGATCTGTCTGGGGCTCCCCCAGGCTACCGGACCTACGTGCCTGTCTCCAAGCCTGACTAGGTGTCATTGCATGCACACAAGGCACTGCATCATTACAGTAATTTCCTATTAGGACATCTGCAGGAATTTTTTCAAACACCATCTCCCCTTCCACAGGGAGCCTAATAACTTCCAATGGCTGTGCCTTTGTCTGGGTACTATCACTCACCTCCATCCGTACAGTTACCATGTCCAAGGGAACATCAGTACCTCCCAGCAGCTGTGGCTCACTTTCAGACTTACTGCTACATGATAGCTCCTTCTCTGAAACAGCCACCACACAAGTCCCATCTTCAGTTATGAGATCTGTCTGGTTCTCTTCCAGGCTACTGGACCTACATGCCTGTCTCCAAGCCTGACTATGTGTCACAGCATGTACACAAGGTACTGCATCATCAAAGTCATTCCCTATCAGGACATCTGTAGGAATATCCTCAAACATACCTTACCTGCTTGCTTCCTCTTCCACCCTCCCAGTCAAGATGAATCCTAGCCAAAGGTATTTGGAATGAGGTCCCTCCTAAAACTCTGACTGGAGTTGACTGTCCAAGCAAGCATTGCTGTTCTCTAACCACTGCAGGCCTCTCAATGGTTATATCAGAAGCTGTCTCTCTTAGCAGTCACCTGTTTACCATCTACTAAGATAGGGTATAAATGTTGGTGATAGATTGGCACCCCTGTTGTTTCCAAACAGCTTACCACTGGCAGTTTGTCTTCACCACTTTTTGCTATGTAACCCCTCTGGTTACACTTGAAATATCTAATCCCTAACCGTGTACTTGGACTAGTAGTTTCCCCTGTTACTAGTGTACTCTGTTGGAATGGTGTAGACTGCCCCCATGGGTTCCCTTATGTCCATGTGTAGCACTGGGTATCCCTTTCTTATGCATTGGTGCTCTGCCTGCTAAGTAGAGATCCCCCGTTCTCCCCAATTCCTCAGCAAAGTTATACTGTGTCTGCTAACCAGATTCTCATGTCATCAGGCAACGTACTGAGGGCTTGTTCCCTTACCAAAAGGTCTGCTAGTCCTTCAAAAGTAGTGGCCTGACACCCACTCACCCATCTGTGAAAGTAAGTACTTAAACAGCAATATAATCATGTACACTTTCATCTGCCTTGCATCTGTGTTAACAAATCCTTTTTCCATACGCTTCAGGTGTTGGTTTAAAACAATCTAGAAGACCATTCTTAACTTTAACATAATTCAGACAATCTACATCAGACAGTTTTGACATGGCCTGAACAGCTTTACCTTGGAGTAAGGGAGTCAGGAGCCAAACCCAAAGCTCACAGTCAACATCACAACTGTCTACATGCCTTCTCAAACACATTTATAAAACTATCAAAGTCATCCCCATCCCTGTATTGAGGTAAAAGTTTACTGACCTTTACACCTTCTGGGGTCTGGTTAATCCCTTCCTCATTACCCTCTCAAAGGATAAGAAGCTCCACCTCATGCCAGCACTTTCTCTCATTTGCCTCGGCTTCTTAACACCTCACTCTCTCTGCTGATTTCAGTTCAAGATATCCCATTCTCTCCTCAGCCTCCTGTTGTTTGGCTTCCAGTTCACATTTGTACTGTTTCTACCTAGCCTCCAGTTCCAGTCTTCTTAACTCTAGACAGATTCTCAAGTCCTCCAAAGAAAAGATGGACTGTCCTGTCCCAGGAGGCTGCACAATCCCAATACCAAACTCGCTATCCTCTGAACGGCTGCTCTGAGCTGTAGCTGCAGCTAAAACCGAGATCACTGCTTCCATAGGGAGTGGCATACACCAGTTCTCTGGCTTCAGACTCCTTGGCCAACTGGTTTTGTCAGCTTACTATAGTCTTCTGCTGACATCTTTGCCTGCTGTCCCTGACTAACTAAAAAATTAATAAAACTGTGATGAACTGAGACTCTGTGTATGGCTGTCGAGAGCACACACCTTAATGACTATCCACAGGCCGCAGAAGAAGACTGTCCTTGATCTAAACTAAATTACTACAACAGAGCAAAAAACAGGCTTACAGTTCTTGGTGAGTCCTTTTTGGTATCCACTGCACAGTACCTCTGTAACTGACACTGCTGCAACTGACTTCTTCAAGCTGTTTTATAGACTAGCCTGTCAGCTGTTCCAGTTCTAATTTTCATTTCATATTTTGAAAATCAACCAACAGCTGTTTTCTAAAAGGTCCTTTCCTGTCTTTCAGCTTTTGACAGTAACCCATAGCAACTATCAATATTCTGATGACATTGTCTGCTGATAAGCTGAATCTGAGGCAGCTTGCCTTTAGAATCTCTCTTCACAAACATGCACAATTAGAGATGCATAAGGACACTGTTCGAGTCTTTAAAACATTCTGTACAAACAGATTACAAATCAACATTTAAGAACTTTTTACAATATCATAGCTAGCTATGCTGGCATATAATACACAGGATAGTCTGAAATTTTGTCTAAAAACTCAGCCAGACATGCTAGCACAAACAACAGTGTCTAATTTCTTCACAGGACATATAAAATAGTGCATGATAAGTATAACAATCAATCAGAGGACATCTGAAAAGTTGTAGAGAGAGACTGGATAGGCAATATACAAAAGAACAATGGGAGGACATCTGTGCAGCTCCCAAGTATGTAACAAAGTCCAGAAAAATTAGGATTTCTGTGTGAAAATGTTTCCATAGATATTTTTATACCCCAGCAGACTTTGGAGAATTTTCCTCAGATAGATGGCAAATGCTGGAGTTGTGATGCAAAGGAGAGGAGTAACTGGGAACATGCATTTGGGAGTGTAACGTGTTGGCAGGTTTTAAAAATTCCCCACAGAATACTTTGTCAGAAATGTTGGGGGAGCAAATGGTTGTAACTAAGGAAATGATTCTTTTGAGCTTGGATATATAATCTGAATTGCCCTGACATAACAAGGCCTTATTAAGTTTAATGCCATTGACTGTATTAAAAAAAAAAAAAAAAAAAAAGGATATCAAAATCTAAACCACTTGTAAATGAAGTAGTGAATATTGCAGAGGAAATAAAAGAACTGGAAGTAGGATCTTCAGAAAAGGGAAAGAGGAAATTACGTAGAAATAAATTCAATTTGCAGGGCAATGCATGCTGAATAGTGTTCAGGAGGAGGAGTGAAATTTAAGGGAAGGCAGGAGCTGAGCAGTTATGTAATGTTAGAATAAAATGTGTTAACGTGTACTGTATGAAAATAATGGATATGTTGTTATGGTTTGTGTTCTCTACTATGACTGTAACTTTAAAGATAATGCCAAGATTAATTAAGAGATTTAAAAAACTGAATGCCAAATAGTGTAATGTGATCTTATATAGGAAGCAGGCTATACCCATTTCTTACCACGTACTTCTCTACAAACTGGCAAGAGTCATGAGAGACTTTTGCACCAAGACTCTTTCCACAAAGGGCAAACGTCCAGTCTGGTGGACCCCAGCCATTAACAAACTTTACAATAAGAGGAGAAAGCTATTACATGATAGAACAAAATCCATAAAAGGGAAGTCACCCCTGATCATTATTAGTAAAAAAATACGAGCACTCATAAAATCAACTAAGACCAATTTTGAGAGAAATATTGCCATGGATTCAAAGGACAATCATAAGGCCTTTTTCAGCTATGTTAGGAACCTGGGTGGAAACTCCCAGATATGCTCAGAATTAGTCCAAAATGATACAAAAATCACTGAACCCACAGACATTGCCAACATACTGGCAGACAGGTTCAGTGCAAACTTCACCCCCCTCCCCCCCCAAAGGAAAGATAACTATCCCAGTGGAGTGTAGCCTCCCAGACATCTCAAATGCGCAGGTGAAAGCTGTTCTCTCTAAAGCTAAAAACACAGCATCATTGGGACCGGATGGTGTCCCCGGCTGTGTGCTACACGAGCTAAATGAGGAATTAAACCCGCACATAAGGCAGCTGTTTAATCTCAGCCTTACCACAGGATACGTGCCCAAGGAGTGGCGTACGGCAACTGTGTCCCACTCCACAAAGGCGGTGCCTCTACGGACCCTGGTAATTACCGCCCCATAAGCTTAACAAGTCTAGTCTGCAAAGCTATGGAGAGGATCATAATGGAGCTCATAAACAAAGATATAGGGACTTGCAGACATTGGACCCGACCCAGTTTGGCTTCGTCAAGGGCAGATCATGCCTTTTGAACTTGGTCGACTTCTTGAAACAGTCACCAAGGCCATTGATGAGGGAAAGGCAGTCCATACAGCCTACCTTGACCTTGCAAAGGCTTCGACACAATACCCCACTCGGTATTGTAGAAAAACTACCAGCTTAAATGTAAACCCATATGTCACAAGATGGGTTGCAAACTGGCTTAAGGACAGAACCCACAGGGTTAGAGTTGCTGGCGCTATGTCAGACTCCAAGCCGGTCACAAGTGGTGTCCCACAGGGCTCGGTCCTTGGCCCCCTATTGTTCGGCATCTACTTCTCAGAAGTACAGGCCAACATGGGAGGACTTTGGCTGACAAAGTTTGCAGGCGACTACAAACTGGGCCATAGTGGAAAGTGCATCGGACACGGATATCCTTCAGAAGGGACTCACGGAAACAGATAGCTGGTGCCAGAGCCATGGCCTGAAGTTAAATGCCAAAAAATGTATAGTCATACCCTTCGGGAAAAACAAGGTAACCCCAAGCTACCATGTAGGTGGCAATCCACTAAGCACAGAAGAGGTTATCAGGTACCTGGGGACCCAGGTTGACAGTGGCCTTTCTTTTGACACTCACGTTGCTAAAGTGGTTAGAAAGACCTTCTACATTGCCCACCTGATCATGAAGGGATTCACATCCAGATCTAGTGAGGTCATTGTTCCCCTGTACTCTTCACTTATCAGACCAATGATCGAGTACAATGCCCCATTCGGGATGTATCTCACCCGACATCTGCAGCAATTGGAGAGACCACAAAAGTTCCTCACCAAAAGGATAAAGGGACTCCAAAATCTGTCATATGCTGCCAGATTGAAGAAACTCCAGCTCTATTCAGTCGCATTCCGTCTGCTCAGAGGTGACATGTGCCTGACATACAAGGCCATGTCCAACCCGGAATTAATGGACATGCTCCACCTCAAAAAATCCAAATCCACCAAAACCACTAGAGCGAGCGACTTAAACCTTAGCACGGATAAAAACAGGACGTGCTGGAGGGATAGATTTATCACTCAGAGATTCCCTATGCTGTGGAATAAAATCCCGGTCCATGTGAGGCAGAGCACCTTGCTGGCTCTGTTCAAGAGAAATCTTGACCTGTGGATGGGAGATCGTAGGTTTACCCCGGGAATCATCTCTGTGTCACTGCTGGACAGAGGCACAGCAAACTAATGGGCACAGTATTTTTTCATATAAGGGGTGGCGTAAGCCACAAAACCTTGGGCTAGGCTTATAAATACCTTAGGGCAGATAGCCTAGTATAAACCTATGAACCTATGAACCTATATGTAGAGATTTCACTGTCATTCAGCCTCCATGTTTCCATCAGCTAGTATCCAATGGAATTTTCTACAAATTTTAAAGATGTCATTAACCCCACTGTACTGCTCCCTTATTTGACCTGTTATTGAACATAATGCTGCATTAGACATATACCAGACAAAGCACATTTCCCAATTAGAAGGACCACAGAGATGTCTAATAAAATCAAAGGCCTTGAAATCCTCAGCTACCCTGAAAGATTAACTCCGCTATCCTTACATTTGGTGGCCTGTTGGCTTATTCATGGTAATATATATATAGTTTACCGTGCAATAAAGGAGTGAGTTCTTTTTAAACTCCTGTGCCTTACCAGGATCAGCAGCATATCCAGTAACTATACTCATGATTTTAAACTACACCAGAAAATTAACAACAGTTGCTGAAAGAGACAGTCTCATAACCAGACCCATTCCCCATCTATAGGACAGACTTCTTGTACATATCGAGTAGAACAGTTGTATGGCTACTTTCAAAGGAAACTTAAAGTGATGGGTTGCCATAGATTTACACCAGGAATTATGTGAATGGCCCTCCTCAAAAAAAGGTATCAGGTATCAAGCTCTACCATTATTGCTAATGTATTTTTCTTAATAGTGTTATTCTTAAGGGGTGGTAGGACTAAGCAGCTCTTCATGTAGGCGTTTAAAGGCTAGACTTCTTATGGTCCCGGTTGCTGCTTACCAGGTAACATTTGTGTAAGTCAATAACTTAACCAAAAGAAGTGTAGATGCAGATGTTAGAGTGTAGCTTTTTTTTATATATATGCTGTGCTGTCTTTATTGTGAAAAGCTGTGGTAGTGCAAAGTG